>NC_081553.1:212847269-212867269 GCF_963082655.1 Stomoxys calcitrans
TATGAGAATTTGCCGTGTTCTGTAATGGATGGTTCGTGGGGAAAAGTTTTAAAAATTTTTTTACTTCCTTCTGGAAGTTCGCTTCCATCAGCAGCTCTTCAGAGCTTGGCGTGTTAGGATCTTTTTAGATCGCTTTGCACAATGTAGATGTCTCACTATTGTCTTCAAATTAATCAGAGGATATCAAGCAAGAACTTTTCGTTTCTCCCTCATCGTCTTCTCATTGAACCTACCCTGGACGTCACAATATTCGTCTTTCTCTCTCTCTCTCTCTCTTTCTCCCTCTATTTCGTTCCTGTTTCTACCATGACAGAAATGTCTCATTTAGTCACTCCGAAACAAGATCCCATGTGGAATTCAGTTCTCTTTTTTCCGATTCAGTTCCCTTTGGTTAGGCTGATCTGAACGGCTGGAAAGTGTGAATAACCCACTCTTTCTATTACTAGGCAACAATTTAAATGATATGGGACAGCTTTTGTGGTTTTTTGTGGCCATATTTTAATAGCGGACCTCCTCCTGTTAAATGGGCTTCTACTATCACTGCGCTGCCTGATGTTCCAATATTAGAATCTCTTCGTATTCTAGTCTTCCGAAACATGAGAGAGTCGGAGATGGTTCCATCATCGGGTCCCTGTTTGCTAGATTGTATTGAGTCTCCCGTTCTTGCACTGTCTAGTCTTTCGAATCTTGAAGTCGGTGATTTTTTTGTCGTCGGCTCCCTGTTCGCTAGGCTGTATTGAGCTTCGCGTCCCTGCACTGCCTGGTGTTCTAATATTAAGATCTTTGCTTATCATTGTCTTCCCAATATTGAGAAAGTCGGTGATGGTCTCGTCGTTGGCCTCCTGTTTCTTAGGCGTTATTGAGTCGCCTGACACTGCACGACCTGATTTCTCAGTATGAAGCTCCTTGCCTATTCTAGTCTTCCCAATCTTGAACAAGATAGCCTTGCCTCTGTTAAATGCCATGCCTTTAGTCTTAACCAAACTTGTCACGGAGACTTGATCTAAGCGAACCACAAGGAGTGTTCCTTCCTCCTTCTCCTCCCTGTGGAAGACCCCCCATTTTTTCGGGACCAAACCTTGGTTTTGCTTGTTCAACATGTTACGTCGTGAATTTGCTGCCTTCATCCCTTAATGAAGACCGTCGCCTTTGTGAGCTGGGGATGTCCATCTTTCTCACAAGGTCGAGCTTTGCTCCCTCTCAGGCAGAGTGGAAACTTTCGAAGAAGTTATCAATACATTCTGCTGACGCAGAGAAGCGGAGAAATCGGAGCGGAGAATCATTATGTCCCTTCCACAGCTCATCATTTTTATGGGTGGATCCTTTTCAGAGTTCCGCACTTGTTCGAAAATCAGCTCTTTAACCAGATCCTCCACTTGGGACCGATAATCTGATGGAATCCCACCAAACAAAGCGACGATATCGATGACTGGATAAGTCAGCTCATGTCCTGTCCTTTTTTTAGCGACCATCTTCCCCTTCCGTGATGGCTCTGGCGTTATTTTGAAAGTCACTGTCCTTCATGAAGACTCAGGGGCCATCGCGCTTACTGCGTTCCTGTTACGACTTTGTATTGGTCGGCTTGGTAGGTCTTCCCAGATTACTTCGAAACGGGGAGTTCTTGTTCAGTGTTTTAGCAGTGCTATGCTCTTCGGGAGAACTGATTCTCTTTCCAGCTTCCTTAGAAGTGCCTGGAATGTGAGTTCTATCCCTTCCTGCATCCTGCACTTTCGCCCGATTGTGATACCGGTGCTTACTCCACAGTCCCCTTCGCCGTATCCTGGATTGCCTTATCGGTATTCTAGTGGGCTTAGCAAAGCCCTTGCTCACACCTGCCATCATAGCGATGTTCTCATCTATTGATTAGGTTGCGACGACTGTTTCATTGACACAGACGCTGTCTGAATCTAAATCGGAAACCGCACCTCTACTAAGAGGCTGGGGACGAATTCCGAATGCCTCTGGTTTATCCGTATTTTCGCTACGCTTGAAGCATTATCTGGACTGGTGCTAAGGCACCC
Organism: Stomoxys calcitrans; assembly: GCF_963082655.1. NCBI lineage: Eukaryota > Metazoa > Arthropoda > Insecta > Diptera > Muscidae > Stomoxys > Stomoxys calcitrans. The sequence continues at coordinate 212,849,291 of NC_081553.1, forward strand.
ACACCAATAGGAGAAGCGGACAACATTCTACGATCTGATGCCATCAATACAGCTTTTCGGTATTCGGAGTCCATTTTGAGCCTATTTCTGAAAGGCTTTAAAACTTTTTCGTAGCTGGTAGTACCTATTCTGAGTTACGGATATGTTTCTTTGAAGAGTGAAATGAAAAGACGTCCTTTCCACTCGACGGTTACTTAAAAAAAAGACAGATAAACTCGTAACCTCTCCCAACCGCAAAATTCCCCGCTAGAAATTGTTTATTCTGCGCTTTTGTAGCTTGAAGATGGTTTCGTCTTTTGGTACAGTAGAAAAAATACCTACTCGCTACTTTATTTTGTTGATCTGGACCGAGCTGGTCCTATGATCATACCAGCCCAAAGGAGATCAAGGCCACAAATGCAGGGCAAGATAAATTTATGTAAATGCCATCTCATTACCATAACCAAAGGCCTTGCTGTCGTTCTATAGATCTCGGCGAATCCTCTCTACGATCATCAGCGATCTCTACAAGGATAGCCTGTCTTCGAGATTGCACAGGATAGCCTTTTGTAGTTCAGAAGCTGTTGACCAAAAATTTTTCAATAAAAAAATTTTGGACAAAATTTCAATGAACTTCTTTTTATAGGCCAAACTTCAAAACAATTTTCCTTAATGACAACATTGCTATGATATCTGCTCTCCAGACAAAATGCCAATGACATTTTACTCGCTTTTTCTTTAACATTCCTACTTTTTATTTACCTTTCGATAAAAGTTCAGAAACAGCAGCATGAGATACATATGCTTTTGTTTTGTTGGAAATTCCTTTTGTCCCAACTAAATAATCTAATCGTCTTAGATTCCCATTTAACAGGTCGTGACATAGTAGCTGCGATACACTTCTTGAATAGGCATCCTATTAGCTGGGAAGATTATGAAGAATGCAGAAGAATGCAGCAAATGAATGGTGCAAATAAACCAAGCAAGGAAAACACCTGCATTTGATGGAGTTTTTTTTTTTTTTTTTTGTTCTTAAGAAAAGGAAGACCTAAAGCCAGGATGCAGCTACTTGTTCCATACTTAATTAAGAAGTGAAAAATCTTTGGTAAACAATAAAATCTTTTGTAGCTTTAGTTTTTACTTTCTTCCCCCATTGGAACTTTAGCGTTTTGCAATTTTTTTTCGTTTGTTCAACAACTCAAAAGAAATGATGGATAATTTTCATTGTTTCCCTATTGTAGGGAAACCCCTCATCGTAGATTCTATGGCATCTACATTGTGCTGTACTCTTACACTGCAGTACTAATTTCCTCCTCAAGAGAGCAAATTGTAAAAATAATGAGGACCTTTTAATTAGACGCCAACATTTGTTGATGCTTATACCTATTTTCTATTTACTATAATTTCGACGAAAACCATTGTTGGGAAAACATAATAGATTAAGAAAATCGGGGGATTTCTAACATTTTTGCGGGTGCATTTCCATAATGATTTAAATTGAATGAAATTTAATTCAAACATGTAAGAGCGTGCAAAGTTCGGCCGGGCCGCATCTTATGTACCCTCCACCATGGCACTCATTTGTCGAGTTCTATGCGCGGTATCTCTTTTTAGGCAAAACAGAGAATATTGAATAAGAACTGTTATTCCATTGGAGTTATATCAACTTAAGGTCCAATTCGGACCATAACTGAATGCTGGACATTGTAGAAGTCATTGTGTAATATTTCAGATCATTCGGATAAGAATTGCGCCTAGTAGGTGCTCAAGAAGCAAAATCGGTAGATCGGTTTATATGGGAGCTGTATCAAGCTATTGATCGATTCAGCCGTTGTACAAAATTTCAGCCAAAACGGATGAGAATTGAGCCCTCTAGAGGCTCAAGAAGTCAAGATCCCAGATCGGTTTATATGACAGCTATATCAAAACATGGACCGATTTGAACCATACTTAGCGCAGTTGTTGGAAGTGATACTAAACCACCATGTGCAAAATTTCAGTCAAATCGGTCTAGAATTGCGCCCTCTAGAGGCTCAAGAAGTAAAGATCCAAGATCGGTTTATATGACAGGTATACCAGATTATGAACCGATTTAAACCTTACTTAACTAAGTTGTTGGAAGTGATATTAAAACATTATGTGCAAAAATTCAGTCAAATCGGATGAGAATCGAGCCCCCTAGAGGCTCAAGAAGTCAAGACTCCAGATCGGTTTATACGGCAGCTATATCAAAACATGGACCGATTTGAACCATACTTAGCGCAGTTGTTGAAAGTGATACTAAACTACCACGTGCAAAAGTTCAGTCAAATCGGTCTAGAATTGCGCCCACTATAGGCTCTAGAGACTCAAGAAAGCCGTCCGCCTGTCATAATCACGAAAACAGTCGAAAGCGTAAAGCTAACATTGTGCACAGTTACTTCTCATTGATGTAGGTCATTGGCGATATCGGTTTAGATTTGGATATTACCCCCATATAAACCGATTTCCCGATTTGACTTCTTGAGGCCCCAGGAGTCTTAATTTTCATTAGATTTGGCTGAACTTTGGAATAAAGATTTATGTTGTGACTTCCAGTAGCTATGCTTAGTATGATCAGAATCAGTCCATTAGCAGATATAGCCCCCATATAAGCCAATCCCCGGTTTTGATTTCTTGAGCCCCTAGAAGCCCCAATTTTCATCAGATTTGGCTAACACAAAGACTTTAGTTATGACTTTCAACATCCATGCCAAATAAGAGTCGAATCGGTTCGCAAACAGATATATAAACCCAACTTCCGATTTGACTTCTAGAGCCCCTAGGAGCCGATTTGGCTGAACATTGAAACAAAGACTTGTGTTATGACTTTCAGTATGCATGGTAAGTATGACGGGAATTGGTCCATAAACAGATATAGCCCCCATATAAACCGATCCCCGGATTTGACTTCGTGAGCCCCTAGAAGCCTTAATTTTCATCCAATTTGGTTTAAATTAAGAACATCATGACTTCTAACATCCATGCTAAGTACGATCCTTGTTGGTCTTTAAACTGATGTAGCACCCATATAAACCGATTCACGTTTTTGACTTCTTGAGCCCCTAGAAACCTCAATTTCCATCCGATTCGGTTCGGTTAAAATTTGGAACAAAGACTTGTGTAATGACTTCCAGCATCCACGCAAGTATGATGGGAATCGATCTATAAACAGATATAACCCCAATAAACGTGTTTTTTGGTAGCAAGAACTTAAATCGGGCAATCGGTATGTATAGCAGCTACATCCAAATCTGGACCGATCTGAGCCATATTGAAGTGGGAAGTCGATTGGCCTAACACAACTTGCTGTTCCGAATTTCGGTGAAATCAGACAATAAATGCGCCCATTATGGCTGTAAGACCTTAAATTGAGAGATCGGTCTATATGGCAGTTTTATCGAAATATAGGTCATTCTTAACCATACACGGTACGAATGTGGTGAGGCCTAACGCAACTCATTGTGCCTAATTCCAGCAAATGCAGTCCATAAATTCACCTTTTATGGGCTAAAAATCTTAAATCGGGAGATCGGTATTTATGGCAGGTGCATCCAAATCTGGACCGACCTAAGCGGTATTGAACAGGTTATACCAAATTTCTACGAAATCGGACAACAAATGCGCCTTAGTTCTTAAATCGAGATATCAATCTATATGGCAGCTATGTTCAAATCTAGACCGATCTGGGTCGTATTGGACAGGAATGTCGAGAAGCCTAACACAACGCGCTATACCAAATTTCTACGAAATCGGACATTAAATGCGCCTATTATTGGCCCATAACCTTAAATCGAAAGATCGGTCTATATGGCAGCTATGTCCAAATCTAGACCGATCTGGGCCGTATTGAACAAGGCCGTCTATCCATGTTAATTTGTGTACAAAGTACAGGTCGCAGTTTTCATCCGACCGTCTTCAAATTTGATACAGACATGTTTTTCGGCCTAGAGATGAAGCCTATTGAAATTGGAAAAAATCGGTTCAGATCTGGATATAGCTCCCATATATATGTTCGTCCGATTTTTCAGTAATAATGCAATAAAATGGTCATTTGTTTACCGATTCTCACGAAATTTGGCAGGAAGGATTTTTTCTTGACTCTCGACATTACTGGTCAATTTCATGGAAATCGGTTCAGATTTAGATATAGCTTTCATATATATGTATATATATGGGCCGATTTTCACTCCTAGAGCCACTGCAAGCACATTTATTGACCAATCTTGCCAAAATATTGCACAACGCTTTCCTTGACGACTACCAGAATATACATAGAGTATGTCAAAATCGGTTCAGATTTAGATATAGCTCCCATATATATGTTCGTCCGATTTTCAGTAAGAATGCAATAAAATGGTCTTTTGTAACCCGATTTTCTCGAAATTCGATTGGAGGGATTCTCTCTTGACTCTCAATATTACGGGTGGATTATATAGAAATCGGCCTATATGTAGATATAGCTGTCATATATGTATATGGCCAGATTTTCACCACAAGGGCCACAGCAAGCGCATTGTTTAACCAATCTTGCCAAAACTTTGCACAACGCTTTCCTCGACGACTGCTACATTATCTGAGAAGTTTTTCTTGAAATCGGTTCAGAAGTAGATATAGCTGTCATATATATGTTTGTCAGATTTTGGGTAATTTGCCATAATCAACCGTAGTTTTTACAGATTAAACATATTTGCTCGCCGAGGTCCATCAAAATTGGTTTAGAATTGGATATAGGTAACACATTGTATTTATAGGGTAGGTGTAGAGTATTATGTAGTCGCCACCGCCCGACTTTTGCCCTTCCTTACCTGTTAAAGATGATTTCCACATACAGACGGACGGACATGGCTAGATGGTTTTTGATGTTTACTACGATCAAGAATACTTTATAGGGTCGGAAATTGGTATTTCGATGTATTGTTCGATACCCCCTTCTTTCGTCTGTGGGTATAAAAACGATGAAGGCTTTCATTCATTTTCCCCGCATTTGGGAAAAAAATGCGGAAACTATGAACGCTATTGGCGACCTGGCACCACATCACATGTTCATAAGGCCCTAAACCATTTTGGCGTCATGCTTCGGTATCCAGTAAGGCCATCATGACCCCCTTTGTGCCTTTCTGAAGTTCACCGTTGTCAGTATGTGGAGTAATAACGAAGTAAGACTGTCATTTATATTCCCCGCCTTCGAAAAGAAATATCAGCCTAACCTTTGTAAGGTGGTTTTATCTACGCCTTAGGTAGGCCAGCAGTTGCCCAGGGTTTACCTTTAAGGACTCACAAACCTTAAATCATAACACACTTCTAAATCTCTTTCTGGGTAAATTCATAATGATGTTCTAATCTCTTCGGTGCATGGTGTTGGTTGGTGTCGATCAGTGAGGCGCTTTAGTCGACAGGTGCTTGATGTAGGGAGTTCAACGGTTGGGTAGATTCGGTATTCAGTCGATTTCTGCGGTATTCGAACGGTTTGGACTGGTTGCATTATCCGGCGGTTAAGGTTTCGGCTAGTATTCGGATTGTTCGGTTTTTGGTTGTCTTTAGGCGGTGGGCTTCTTCCGTGGCTTAGAGTTGGCTTATACTCCCAACATGGGTATCACCGCTACCTTGGTTAGAGTCTGGAAATATAAGAGCAGAGTTAAGGGGAAAGGGGTGTGGAATACAGTAAGGATGCCAAAGGGTCACGTTAGGATGCGAACTAGTTGCCTAGTCGCGTTAGGATGCGAACGAATCAGCGTTAGGATGCGTACGAATCAGCGTAAGCATGCGAACCAGAGGCCCATTCCCGTTAGTATGCGAACTTGTTTCCTAGTTGCGTTACGATACGAACGAATCAGCGTTAGGATGTGAACCAGTTGCCCAGTCGTGTGAGGATGCGAATTAGTTGCCTAATTGCGTTAGGATGCGAAAGAATCAGCGTTAGTATGTGAACCAGTTGCCCAGTCGTGTGAGTATGCGAACGAATCAGCGTTAGGATGCGAATTAGTTGCCTAATTGCGTTAGGATACGAACCAGTTGCCCAGTCGTGTGAAGATGCAAACGAATCAGTGTTAGGATGCGAACTAGTTGCCTAGGATGCGAACGAATCAGCGTTAGGATGTGAACTAGTTTCCTAGTCGCGTTAGCATGCGAACGAATCAGCGTGAGGATGCTGACTAGTTGCCTAGATGCGTTAGGATGCGAACGAATCAGAGTTAGGATGTGAAACAGTTGCCCAGTCGTGTGAGTATGCGAACGAATCAGCGTTAGGATGCAAACTAGTTTCCTAGTCGCATTAGAATGCGAACGAATCGCGTTATCGGTGATGAAATCCTAGGCCATCGAGGCTCTCTGACTGAGGACTATGCCACACGTCTTATTATTCTGCGAGCTCAACGACTTATGAGCAGCCCTAGAAAAATGTGACATTAAGTAGCAGTTGCTACATCAACCAAGTGAGAATTATATCCTACTGGTCTTGTTAAAACAATCGTCGAATAACGACAATCCGTGAGAGCATCTGTGCCAACAAGGAAAAATGCCTATTTCCATGCCCGCCCGTATGCCTTTTACATTGGTGTGTCTGAATGTTCACCACTTGTACTGAAACCGATATAAGTATGGATGGCTGTGAGGCCAGGCTATGCGTATTTATGTAAATAAATGTGTCTAGCAAGCTGGACAGACGGTCGTGAAGATTGTATTTATGAATGAAGGGTTGTGTTGCTGGGCCATGTGTATTTACTGACTGGCTATATGGCTCATGCGGTTGGATGGCACGGTGAAGAGAAACATAACGACAGCACAGTGGCTGGGATCGTCGTAAAATGAAATTAATCAAATTACATTTTAAATAAATATAGGCCTATCATTGGTTTTCGGGAATGGCCACTTTTGCACCATGGGAAGAATGATAAGTCATGTACGAGTACAAATTGGCTCGTTATACCATTCTCCATGTTTCTGCAAGTAGGACCATGCCCTGAAAATTTATTAAAGCCATGGAGGACATAATCCAAGGTCCTGTCTGGCCGATGCAAATGCAAATTTTGCCCATGAACATTCCACTAAGGAATGGGGGTAAACTTCTCACATATCAATGAGTGCAGGCCGATTCAAGTTTAAGCTCAATGTCAAGGGGCCTCCTTTTTAAAGTCGAGTCCGAAAGGCGTGCCGCAGTGCTACACCTTTTTGGGGAGAAGTTTTACATGGCATAGTACCTCACAAATGTTGCCAACATTAGTAGGGGAAAACCACCGGTGAAAATATTTTGCTGATGGTTTCGCCAGGATTCAAACCCAGGTGCTCAGCGTCATAGGCGGACATGTTAACCTCTGAGCTAAGGCGGCCTCCTTCGGGCCAATAACGCGGCTAAAAATTGCAAATCGCCCACGTGATATACTCCTCGTTGGCCATCTCTTCAAAGAGATTTTCCTTAAATGCTTCTCATGTGGATATTGAGATACTCTGATTGTCGATCTTCACTTGGCCACCTGGCTGCCAGCTAAATGGGTCTCCATCAGCAGTTTAACCGTCTTCTGAATGTTCTCTGTATACTTCCATCCGATCTTCTTCCTTTGGCAGTTTGGAGTGGTGGGATCTTTAGAGAGCATTTTGCTTAGCCTAGTTGTCTCACGTATGCTTCCAATTCTCCACAGAATTTAGCTCAGGAACCCCTCTATTCTCATATCGTTTCCTTTTTAACACGGCCGGGACCTTTTGTGGTATTCTCTCACTCTCTCTCTATCTCTCTCTTTCTCTCTCCCTCTCTCTCCCTCTCTCTCTCTCTCTCAAGCTTATCAAAAAACCCTTCTGCGTTCCTTCCAGAACAACTTCAGTTCCATTCCCAACCATGACTGGTTGGCTTTACGCATCGGTACCCCTACTGGAAAAGGCTTAAGATATAGGCCTCCTGGGATATCAGCTTCTTCATATGTTCCCTGACCTCCTTCCAGGCACTTTGTAGGAAGGAAATGGGTAAAGCGGGAACGATGTAGTCAAGTGAATAAACTTTGTCAAGTGAATATCATTGATATTCACAATTATATTTAGCATAAAATATTTTTGGGGCTTTTTGCCAACATCCAACTGAGATGTAGCCTGCTCAGTTGGATTTGAAAAATTTTCAAATAAAATCCGCAATTCACAATTGAACATTTAACGTCATTTAAATCACAGATTTAAGACTTCCACTGTTTACCTTTATCTTGTTCTCTAGTTTGCAAAGCAATTTGTAAGCGAAACATCAACAAGTGAATTTTAATATTATGCTCAATTATCAACTTTTGCAATTAAGTTAAGAAAATGCATATGAACATAAAATAAATTATGGAAATTCCACATAACAACCTAGTGCAGATGAGCCTTGCACATGGGAACTGTGTTGCGTTTTCATTAAATTAAATAGAATTTCCATTGCGGGTGTTTTTTTCTTTCCTGGGCCACCAGGACTTTGAAGGATTCTTCACTAGCATAATTAAGGAGTAAATATTTATGTTGGCATATGCATTAAGCTTAAGTTGTATTTGCTATGACAACATATACCTACTTTTTGCATATCAGGGTGGGATAAAATAAACCCCAAGGAAAAATATTGATTAATTTTGTAAAATTTGAACCATATACGATAAGGATGTCCAAAAGCCTAACATAAGTCACTGTGTCAAATTTCAGCAAAATCTGATTATAAAAGTGTTTTTTATGGGGCCAAGACTTTAAATCGACAGATCGATCTATATGGCAGCTATATCCATATCTAAACCGAGCTGGGAAAAATTTAAGAGGGATATCAAAGGCTCTAAAACAATTCACTGTCTCAGATTTAGGCGACATTTGACTATAAATGCGCCCTTTAAGGGCTCAACAACTTGCATCGAAGGATCGGTCTATATTGCAGCTATATTCAATTCCGAACCGATCAGGGTCAAATTGAAGGAGAATTTCGACTGGCTTAATACAACTAACTGCACCAAATTTTGTCGAAATCGGACAATAAATGCGCCTTTTTTGGGCCCAAGACCTTTTGTTAAAATATCGGTCTATATTGCAGCTATATCTAAATCTAAACCGATCTAGGAGAAAATGCAGTGGAAAGTGGAGTAGCCCAACACAACTCACTGCCCCAAATTTTGACCAAATAGCACAATAAATGCGCCATTTATGAGCCCAAAACCTTAAATCGAGAGATCGGTCTATATGGCAGCTATATCCAAATCTGAACCGTTCAAGGCCAAATTTAAGAAGGATGTCCAGTGGTCTAACCCAACTCACTGCCCCAAATTTTGGCCAAATCGGACAATAAATGCGCTTTTTATGGCCCCAAAACCTTAAATCGTGAGATGGGTCTATATGGCAGTTATATCCAAATCTAGATCGATCTGTGCCATATATCAAAAAGATGTCGAAGGGCCTAACACAACTAACTGTCACAAATTTCAGCAAAATCGGATAATAAATGTGGCTTTTATGGGCCCAAGACTCTAAATCGGAGGATCGGTCTATATGACAGATATATCCAAATCTGGAACGATCTGAACCAAATTGGCGAAGGATGTCGAAGGGCTTAACACAACTCACTGTCCCAAATTTCAGCAAAATCGGATAATAAATGTGGCTTTTATGGGCCCAAGACCCTAACTCGGAGGATCGGTCTATATGGCAGCTATATCCAAATCTAGACCGATCTGAGCCAAATTGATGAAGGATATCGAAGAGCCTAACACAACTCACTGTCCCATATTTCATCCAAATCGTATAATACATCTGGCTTTTATGGCCGTATGACCCTAAATCGGCGATTAGCCTATATGTGGGCTATATCAAGATATAGTCGATATGGCTCATCTTCGAGCTTAATCTGCTAATGGGCAAAAGAAGAATCTGTGCAAACTTACAGCCCAATGTCTTTATTTTTGAAGACTGTAGCGTGATTTCAACAGACAGACGGACGGACAGATGGACGGACATGGCTATATCGTCTTAGATTTTTACGCTGATCAAGAATATATATACTTTATAGGGTCGGAAATGGATATTTCGATGTGTTGCAAACGGAATGACAAAATGAATATACCCCCATCCTTCGGTGGTGGGTATAAAAATGTAAAAACTTCAAACTTAGAATATTAAAATTAAAAAAAAAATTTTTCTTTGACCCTCCCTAATACACGAGTAGGAATCTTGGGGATTTTATATTTTTTCAAATGATACCTTAGTGAACTTGGCTTTAGCAAAACATTTGAAATAGAAATGATTTTAGAATAGCATGCTTATGACGCTCTTGGTGAAAACTGCAACAGTTTTTCACTCGTATTTAAGTAAACATTGCAAATATTCTAGGAACAAGGAGCTTAGAAAAGCAAGACAATAAATGAAAGTGTGTTCTTAGAATGTAGTTTTGTTACAACTATGAATTAGGTCACACCAAGTATAAATGGTAGAATAGGTGACTATTAAATTTTTTTGTTCGAAACCCCTATTTCAATACTTTAAATGGCAAACACATTAAGACTAAGGTAGCCATAAACGTAATATAGCTGAAACAAAGTGTTAACTATTCAAACTAATTTCGTAATTCCGCTTTTAACACATTGGACTGATCTGAGATCCAAAAAAGAATATACATACATACATATACACAGTCTTGATCATCTTGACATTCATAGCGGTTTAGCTATGTCCGTCCGTCTGTCTGTCGAAAGCACACAAACTTTCGAAAAAGTTAAGCTAGGCGCTACCTATTTCCTATTTCGCAACCTTTTCAATCTTGCTTATTGTGCGTGAGCCTTCCCAGCGTGTTGGAAATTTGCAAACGTTTAGCCTAGGAAAGGTGAAGCGAACAACCCTTCAAATTATTGGCCTTTCCAAGGTTAGGAGGAGATTGTTTACCAGCATCTTGTGATGTATTTAGAGTCCAATAACCTTCTTAGCTACCGACAATATAAGTTCAGCACGGGTGACCAGACGGCGTTTCTGCCAGAACAATGGAATAGCTCTATACACCAGTCTGGTATGAGTAAGGAAGTGGAAGTGGATAAACCCAAGGCACATGATTGCATTTGGTGTCGCTAATGACTTCGCCCGATTAATATCGACCTTTCTAGAGAATCGCACCATTCGAGTCGTTGTAAATGGGTTCCCTTCTGATGAATACAAATCGACCGCAGGTGTATCAAAACTCACTCTTTTTTCTCCCGCTCTCTTTATACCCACCACCGAAGGATGGGCATATATTCATTTTGTCATTCCGTTGGCAACACATCGAAATACCCATTTCCGACCCAATAATATATGTATATTCTTGGTCGTCGTAAAAATCTAAGCCCATCCGTCTGTCTGTTGAAATCAAGCTACAGTCTAAAAAAAAAAACGATTAAACTTTGCACCGATTCTTTTCTCGTCCATAGGCAGGTTAAGTTCGAAAAAGGGCTATATCGGACTAGATCTTGATATTGCCCCAATAAAGACTGATCTGACGATTTAAGGTCATGGGCCCATTAAAGCCACATTTTTATCTAAGGACTAAGTTTATATACTAGCTTGACAAAAATGTGGTCTAAGGATATGCCATATAAATGCAAAAGATTGGTCAATAAAACTGATGAATTTAGACTAACATTTGAAAAGTCTGGTATGGACATAATATGCCTTTCAGAATCCTGTTTGACCTCTACCATTCCTGATCCCTTGGTAGATCTACCTGTAGAGTGAGTGGCAATATATGCGAAGAATACTTTAAGAGCGAGACTTCATGTAAATTCTAGTTCGGGTGATCAAATCGAAAATGTTTTTGTTGAAATCATATGGAGTTCTAAAAAAATTTAATTGGCTGCATTTATCGATCGATTGACCGACCGACAATTGATTTACAACTGCTTTATGAACTTTAGAGGGTGTGACCTTAGGTTGTGATGACTTTTTTATTGCAGACGGACGGAAGACTTCAACTCCAATATCCTGGTTGATTCTTCATTAACTGAGGGCTAGTTAATCTTAGGTCTCTCTACTGCTAATCATAAAAACCTCACACATCTCTCATCAACTATCAACACTCTTTTGGATCTTTTTTATACCCACCACCATAGAATAAGGGGTATATTCGTTTAGTCATTCCGTTTGCAACACATCGAAATATCAATTTCCGCCCCACAAAGTATATATATTTCGGATCGTCGTAAAAATCTGAGACGATCTTGCCATGTCCATCCGTCCGTCCGTCTGTCCGCCCGTCCGTCCGTCTGTCCGCCCGTCCTTCCGTCAGTCCGTCTGTCTGTTTGTCCGTCTGTCCGTCTGTCCGTCCGTCCGTCCACCTGTCCGTCTGTCTGTCTGTCCGTCCGTCTGTCCGTCCGTCTGTCCGACCGTCTGTCCGTCCATCTGTCCGTCCGTCTATCCGGCCGTCTGTCCGTCCATCTGTCCGTCCGTCCGTCTGTCCGACCGTCTGTCCGTCCGTCCGTCCGTCCGTCTGTCCGTCTGTCCGTCCGTCCGTCCGTCCGTCTGTCCGTCCGTCTGTCCGTCCGTCCGTCTGTCCGTCCGTCTGTCCGCCGTCTGTCCGTCTGTCCGCGTGTCTGCCCGTCCGTCTGTCCGTCCGTCTGTCCGTCTGTCCGTTCCTCTGTCTGTCTGTCCGTCCGTCTGTCTGTCCGTCCCTCTGTCTGTCTGTCCGTCCATCTGTCCGTCTGTCCGTCCGTCCGTCCTCCTGTCCGTCCGCCTGTCTGTCTGTCCGTCCGTCTGTCCGTCCACCTGTCCGTCCACCTGTCCGTCTGTCCGACCGTCTGTCCGTCCGTCTGTCCGACCGTCTGTCCGTCCATCTGTCCGTCCGTCTATCCGTCCGTCTATCCGTCCGTCTGTCCGTCCGTCTGTCCGTCCGTCTGTCCGTCCGTCTGTCCGTCCGTCTGTCCGTCCGTCGGTCCGTCCATCTGTCCGTCCGTCTGTCCGCCCGTCTGTCCATCCGTCGGTCCGTCCGTCTGTCCATCCGTCCGTCTGTCCATCCGTCCGTCTGTCTGTTGAGATCACGCTACAGTCTTTAAAAATACAGATATTAAGCTGAAACATTGTACAGATACTTTTTTTGTCTATATCCAGGTTAAGTTCGAAGATGGGCTATATCGGACTATATCTTGATATAGACCCCATATAGACCGATCCGTCGATTTAGGGTTATAGGCCCATAAAAGCCACATCTATTGTTCGATTTTGCTGAAATTCGGGACTGTGAGTTGTACCAGGCCCTTCGTCAGCCTTCTGCAATTTGGCCTAGATCGATTCAGATTTGAATATAGCTGCCATATAGTTCGATCCGCCGATATAGGGTTTTAGGCCCATAAAAGGCGCATTTATTGTCCGATTTGGCTGAAATTTGGGACAGTGAGTTGAGTTAGGTCACTTGACATCCTTCATCAATTTGACCCAGATCGCTCCAGATTTGGATATAGTTGCCATATAGACCGATCCTCCGATTTAGGGTCTTAATCCCATAAAAGTCACATTTATTACCCGATTATGCTGAAGTTTGGGACGGTGGGTTACGTTAGGCCCTCCGACATTCTTCTTTAATTTGGCTCAGATCGGTCCATATTTGGATATAGCTGCCATATAGACCGATCCTCCGATTTAGGGTCTTAATCCCATAAAAGTCACATTTATTACCCGATTATGCTCAAATTTGGGACAGTGGGTTACGTTAGGCCCTCCGACATTCTGCTGCCATATAGACCGATCTCTCGATTTAAGGTTTTGGGGCCATACATGGCACATTTATTGTCCGATTTCGCCGAAATTTGGGACAGTGAGTTGAGTTAGGCCCTTCGTCATTCCCCTTCAATTTGGCCCAGATTGGACCAGGTTTGAATAAAGCTGCCATAAAGACCGATCTCTCGATTTTAAGTTTTGATGCCATAAAAGGCGCATTTATTGTCCGATTTCGCCGAAATTTGGACAATGAACTGTCCCTTCGAAATTTTTCTGCAACTTGGCCCAGATAGGTCCAGATTTTTATATAGCTGTCATATAGACCGATATCTCGATTTAAGGTTTTGGGTCCATAAAGGGTGCATTTTTTGTCCTATGTCGCCGAAATTTGGGACAGTGAGTTGTGATACGCCCTTCGATATCCTTCGTTAATTTGGCTCAGATCGGTCCAGATTTGGATACAGTTGGCATATAGACCGATCTCTCGATTTAAGGATTTTGGGCCCATAAAGGGCGCATTTATTGTCCTTGGCCCTTCGACATCCTTCTTCAATTTGGCCCAGGTGGTTCATACTTATATGTAGCTGCCATATGGACGGATCTCTCGATTTAAGGTTTTGGGCCAGTGAGTTGTGTAAGTCTCTTCGACCTTTTTTTGCAATTTGGCCCAAATCGGTCCAGATTTGTATATAGTTGCCATATAGACCGATCTCTCGATTCAAGGTCCTGCGCCCATAAAAGGCGCATTTATAATCCGATATCATTGAAATTTGACACAGTGACTTAAATTAGGCTTTTCGACATCCATGTTGGTTCATGGTCGGATTATTTTTAAATATAGCTACAAAAATGACCAATATTTTGTTATACACAATTGAACAATGACTTTTACTTCTTTGTATTTGGTCCAAATCGGATCATATTTCTATATAACTGCTATGGAACATAAGGTATGCAATTTTCACCGGATTTTGATGAAAGGAGGTCTATATATATAGCCGAGGTGTTGGGTATCCAAAGTTTGGCCTTTTGACTTGTTAAGATTTGGATATAGCTCACATATATTATAACGTCCCTGAACTTTTCCATTACATTCTTCAGTACTTATAATATACACTTCTCTGTCTAGAGTTCTGAGATACCTGGTGTACATTCGCGAATCTATATCGGGAGTTCTTTGTTCTATTTTGTCTTATTTTTTTAAAGTACTGTAACATGTGGCAAACCTCTACAACTGTTTTTTGTTGTTGTCGTTGTATAAATTCCCTCTTCTTATCAACGTTCGAAATTAATACACGTGTATGTCATACTAAATGACCATGTCATAAATCAATTGAAACTTTTATATTCCAAGAATTTACAAAAAAAAAAAAAATTAAGTTTTCCCCCCCACAAAATTGAAATTGTTAAATAATGAAGTGCTCATGCCCCTACATTCTATCATACCATCTTGCTATGGTAGATTTAAAGTTCTCATATGTCATTGGCCGTGACATGCTATTATCAACTTGAAAAGCCCTAAATAGGCCTTTTACTTCCCTGCATTAACAAACAAACAAAAAAGAAAAGAAAAGGCTCATCTTGAAAAGCAATAAACTGATTGATTGCCTTACACACACTCCGGCAACATTGCCAATAACATGAAATGAGTTTAACAACAAAATGTTTTTCACTTCACTTAATTTAAGAATTTCCCCCCCATTTTTCTAGATATTATAAAAGTTTAGCTTAATATTGTTTGCTCTTAATTTAATTCCAAAAGTTTGGAAATTGAAAGCGTGTGTAAGACAAGCAGGCCACCATGCACGAACTACAACATAAATGGAACTCTAGAGAAGAATAGCAAAGGACACATAGTCAGCCTTTTGTTACCTTATACCATATGGGATATTTGGAGAGCATGGGGTTAATGTGAGAGATGCCTTTCAAAACTCCGGAAAGTATGCAAAGCTTTAAGCCAAAATGGATAAATATTGGGCCCTCGAGATTGCAGAGAAATCAAATCGGCAGACAGGTTTATATGGCACATATATCAGGCTATGGACCGATGGGGATAATATTGTATCACATTCCAAATTTCAACCAAGTAGAATAGAAATTGAGACTTCTTCTAGCTCAAGAAATGAAATCCCATCCCTATATGAACCGATATGGCCTACTTGCAACTTCCTATGACCAACACCATAGGAAATGTTCTATTCCCCCTGCTCATAATTGTCATTCAGCACCTGTAAAGCAATGTGACAATGGCCGGCAGTGTCTACGTGCTTGTGTCTGTTCTATGTCTTCATTTGAGAGCAGCGTATACAAAGGATACATGCCAAAGCTAGCCTCTGGCCATTGATGTCCTTGCACCTTGTTGTCATTGCAATGGCGACTACAAAGAATCTTTGAGAAAAAATGTCTCTTTTTGACCTCCAGTGATTGTGTGGACTGTTGAAAAACAAGCAAACAAAATAACAGATTTTCTAAATCATTATACGGAAGAAAATAAATTTTTTGTGAGTGCTTTTCGTAAACCTGTTGACATATTTTTAGACGCTACACCATAACATTGGAACAGGGTATTATTAAGGCAAGCGCTGAACTAGGCAAAACATTATTTTCCAATTTTCACTTCATTCGGAATTATGTTAAGATTGTGATTTTCCAAAGGCGTTTTCTAAGAATTCACACTGCTTCTGCTTGCAGATGGAAGAGTGATTTCGTGGAATGTGATATTATTTCATATTTTCCCTTAGCAGAGTATAGGATTGGGGTAACAGCCTTGTTGTGACTTTTATGAACTTTCAGATTCATTGAAGGTAATTTTATGTGACATTTTTGAAATTTTGATTCATTCAAGGTAATTTTATGCCCTAGGCGTCTATTTGACTCCATCTGTTTTCTGGGAAGGTGAGTGTTGGATAACTAAGAACATAGTAGACAATAAAAGCATTGTTCACTCGATTGAACCAAACAAATTAAAAGTGATATTTGGGAGCTATATCAGGTTAAAAACCCATTTGAACCATACCTATCATGACAGTTACAAGTTTTTAGAGAATTCCACATGAAAATTTTCAGCCATTTCTTCTTCTCTGGTACCCGAGAGATAATTTGGATTAAGGTAGAGGATGTAAAATAAAGTGAAGTTCCCGGAGCCAATGATAGACAAGATGAAAGAAGGTAAGTCTTCGACCGCGGGCAGCAACAACATAATAACAAGTAACAAGTAAAAAGGCGTTAAGTTTGGCCGGGCCGAACTTTAGATACCCACCACCTCGGGTATATAAGTAAACCACCTTTCGTCAAAATCCGGTGAAAAATGCATACCTTATACCCCATAGCAGCTATATCGAAATATGTTTCGATTTGGACCAAATACTAACAGGTACAAGTCATTGTTCAATTGCATTGGGTTGCCCAAAAAGTAATTGCGGATTTTTTAAAAGAAAGTAAATGCATTTTTAATAAAACTTAGAATGAACTTTAAACAAATATACTTTTTTTTACACTTTTTTTCTAAAGCAAGCTAAAAGTAACAGCTGATAACTGACAGAAGAAAGAATGCAATTACAGAGTCACAAGCTGTGAAAAAATTTGTCAACGCCGATTATACGAAAAAACCGCAATTACTTTTTGGGCAACACAATATATAACAAAATATTGGTCTTTTAAGTAGCTATATCTAAAAATAAAGCCATCTGAACCACATACAACATAGATGTCGAAAATCCTAATATAAGTCAATGTGTCAAATTTTAGTTGAATCGGATTATAAATGCGCCTTTTTTGGGACAAAGACTTTAAATCGAGATATCGGTCAATATAGCAGCTATATTCAAATCTGGACCGATCTGAGCCAAATTGAAGAAGGATGTTGAAGGGCCTAATACAACTCACTGATCCAAATTTCGGCGGCATCAGACAATAAATGCGCTTTTTATGGCCCCAAAACCTAAAACCGAGAGACCGGTCTATATGGCAGCTATATCCAAATTTTTACCGATCTGTGCCATATTGCAGAAGCGTACCGAGGAGCTTAATTTAACTCACTGTCCCAAATTTCGGCGACATCGGACAATAACTGCTCCTTTTATGGGGTCAAAACCTTAAATCGAGAGATCGATCTATATTGCAGCTATTTTCAAATCTGGACCGATCTAGGCCAAATTGTGGAAGGATATCGAAAGCTCTAACACAACTCACTGTCCCAAATTTCGGCGATATGGGACAAAAAATGCACCGTTTATGGGCCCAAAACCTTAAATCCAGAAATCGGTCTATATGGCAGCTATATTCAAATCTGGACCGATCTGAGTCAAATTGAAGAAGGAT
>NC_081553.1:212872269-212874769 GCF_963082655.1 Stomoxys calcitrans
ACGAGAATTGCGCACTTTAAAGGCTCATGAAGTCAAGAACCGAAATCGCCTTATATGGCAGCTTTATCAAATTATGAACCTTTGAAAGTTAGCGTGCTTCGACAGACGGACAGACGGATGGACAGACGGACGGACAGACGGACGGACGGACGGACGGACAGATAGACGGACGGAGAGGGACGGACAGACGGACGGGCAGACGGACGGTCAGACAGACAGACATGGCGAAACCGACTTGTAACGTCAAGACAATCAAGAATATTTCGATGAGTTACAAACGGAATGACGAAATTAGTATACCCCCATCCTATGGTGGAGGTTATACCAATGTGTATAAATATTTGTCCTTGGGTGCGTATACAATTGTAATCACGAAACAATTACTCATACGTTGCGGTGTTCAAAGTGATGTCATTTTTATGCCCACCACCATAGGAAAGATAACAACTAAAAGCGTGCTAAGTTCGGCCAGGCCGAATCTTATATACCCTCCACCATGGATCGCATATGTCGAGTTCTTTTCCCGGCATCTCTTCTTAGGCAAAAAAAGGATATAAGAAAAGATTTGCTCTGCTATTAAAACGATATCAAGATATGGTCCGGTTCGGACCACAATTAAATTATATGTTGGAGACCTGTGTAAAATTTCAGCCAATTCGTATAAGAATTGCGTCCATTGGGGCTCACGAAGTAAAATAGAGAGAACGATTTATATGGGATCTGTATCGGGCTACAGACCGATTCAGACCATAATAAACACGTTTATTGATGGTCATGAGAGGATCCGTCGTACAAAATTTCAGGCATATCGGATAATAATTGCGACCTCTAGGGGTCAAGATCCCAGATCGGTTTATATGGCAGCTATATCAGGTTATGAACCGATTTGAACCTTATTTGACACAGTTATTGAAAGTAAAAATAAAATACGTCATGCAAAATTTCAGCCAAATCGGATAGGAATTGCGCCCTCTAGAAGCTCAAGAAGTCAAATCCCCAGATCTGTTTATATCACAGCTATATCAGGTTAAGAACCGATTTCAACCAAACTTGGCACAGTTGTTGGATATCATAACGAAATACTTCGTGCAAAAATTCATTCAAATCGGATAAGAATTGTGCCCTCTAGAGGCTCAAGAAGTCAAGACCCCAGATCGGTTTATATGGCAGCTATATCAGGTTATGAACCGATTTAAACCATACTTGGCATAGTTGTTGGGTATCATAACAAAAGATGTCGTGAGAAATTCCATTCCATTCGGATAAGGATTGCGCCCCCTAGAGGCTCAAGAAGTCAAGACCCAAGATCGGTTTATATGGCAGCTATATCAGGTTATGAACCGATTTGAACCATACTTGGCACAGTTGTTGGATATAATAACAAAACACGTCGTGCAAAATTTCATTCCAATCGGATAAGAATTGCGCACTCTAGAGGCTCAAGAAGTCAAGACCTAAGATCGGTTTATATGGCAGCTATATCAAGTTATGGACCGATTTAAACCATACTTGGCACAGTTGTTGGATATAATAACAAAACACGTTGTGCAAAATTTCATCCCAATCGGATAAGAATTGCGCACTCTAGAGGCTCAAGAAGTCAAGACCCAAGATCGGTTTATATGGCAGCTATATCAAAACATGGACCGATATGGCCCATTTACAATACCAACCGACCTACACTAATAGGAAGTATTTGTGCAAAATTTCAAGCGTCTAGCTTTACTCCTTCGGAAGTTAGCGTGCTTTCGACAGACAGACGGACGGACGGACGGACGGACGGACGGACAGACGGACGGACATGGCTAGATCGACATAAAATTTCACGACGATCAAGAATATATATACTTTATGGGGTCTCAGACGAATATTTCGAGTAGTTACAAACAGAATGACGAAATTAGTATACCCCCCATCTTATGGTGGAGGGTATAAAAACGGAATGACTATCTAGCTATCCACTGCGTTTGCAACACATCTAAGTATTGATCTGGGACACCGTAACGAATATATTCTTAGCCAGCTTAAATTTTAAGTCGATCTATTCATGTCCGTCCGTCCGTCCGACTGTGGAAATCACGATAGCGGTCAAACGAATAAAGTTATCCGCTTGAAATTTTGCACACATATTTCTTATTGGTGTAGGCGGTTGGGGATTCCCAATGGATCATATCGGTTCAAGTTTGATATAAAGCTCCAATAAAAACCGATGTCCAGATTTGACATCTTTTGGCTCTTGTAATCGTCCTCAGTGACTCCATGTTAAGAGCCAGCAATTCCCTCGTTCTCCTCTGGTAAAAGTGGTTAGAGTGTTTTGGTAATCCGATACCTCGCACCTCGCCAACGACACTGCACTAGCCATCTCCTCTACTATCTCCAGTAGTTCGACAAAGGCATTTATGCATGAGGGGCCATAGGTCGGCCTGCCCTAGAGGATCGCCTCCTATCATACGTGTTCGGCCTTTTATCGCATAGAACAACGATGGGTCTGGGAATCCAG
>NC_081553.1:212879769-212927269 GCF_963082655.1 Stomoxys calcitrans
CCGATAGTCCGATATAGCCTCCATAGTCCGATATAGCCAATCTTCGAACTTAACCTGCTTATGGACAAACAAAAGAATCCGGCCCCGATAGCAGCCTGCATCGTCACACACTGGAGGAGACCCAGGAAATTCCGCAAGGACATCCTATATATAAGATTCAGTTTGTATTTGTTTGTCGGTCGTTTGTTTGTTCCGTAAATACTCAAAAACGGCTAACCGATTACCTTGAAATTTTCACAGATTGTGTAGATTGGTCTGGAAGGAAGCATAGGCTATATAATTTTGGAATATCGGAAGGGGGACGGACCCTCCCCCTTACCCCAGAAGTACTACCCAAAAATAAAAGTGGACCGATCGGGACAATATGGGATTCAATTGAAAGGTATTCAAGAGTAGAGTAGGAATTTTATAATAAAAGTAGGGTACAAGTACCAGGGGGCCGCCCCAGCCCCAAAACCCCTTAAAATATGTTTATTTGACGATCATGACAATATGGGACTCAAATCAAAGGTATTCGAGAGTAGATTACGAATATGGTCAGGAAGTGGGAATAGGCTTTATAATTTATTGAAAACGGAATGGGGGAACCCTCCCCCATTACCCCAAAAACACCACCCAAAATCACAATTGGACTGATAAGGACAATATGGGTATTAAATGAAAAATATGCGGGAGTAGATAACGAATCTGGCATACAAATTCATGTCGAAGTATAGGAGGTCACCATACCCCCACAAAAACGCCAAAAATGGGCATATTATCCAATCACGGTTATATGGGACTGGGTTTGTTTGTTCCGTATAGATTGAAAACCGGCAGAACCGATTTTTTCGAAATTTTCGCATATTGTGTAGGTTGATTTGGAGAGAAACATAGGTTATATAATTTTTCGGTATAGTAAGGAGGACGGACCCTCCCCCATATGCCAAAAACACAACCCATAATCAAAAGAGGTCCGATCGGGACAATATAGGTATCAAATGAAAGGTATTGGATAGTAGAATACGAATATGGTATTAAAATATGAGTCTAAGTATCCATTGGGCAGCCCCAACCCCAAAACCCCCCTAACAGACATATGGGACGTTCATTTCAATATGGGGTTCAAATGAAAGATACTCTGGAGTAGATTTTGAATCTGGCATAAAAAATCTTATCGAAGTATAGGGGGTCACGTCACTTCTCAAAAACGCCATAAGACCCATTATGACTATATGATACTTGGCCGAACTGATTTTCTTCAAATTTTCATAGATTGTGTACGTTTGTCTGGAAGGGAACATAGGTTATATAATTTTTAGATATTGGGTGCAGGCGGACACTCCCCCTTACCCCAAAAACACCACCCATATCCAAAAGTGGTCCGATGGACACAATAAGGGTATCAAATAGAAGGTTTTGGAAACCAGAAAACGAATATGGTTTTAAAATTTGGGTCCAGGTACCCAGCGGGCACTCCCCCCAACCCCAGAACTCCTCTAAACAGATATATTCGAAATTCATGTCAATATGTATTAGAAAGTGGATTACAAATATGGCATAAAACATTAGGTCCAAGTAATGGGAGGTCGCCCACCCCAAAATACCCCCATGGTCGGCATATTAGCCATGGTCTGCTAATATGCCGACCATGGCTATATGGGACTCAAATGAAAGGTATTAGGGAGTAGATTACAAATATGACATTAAAATTTGCGTTCAAGTCTAAATGGCGCTTTTCCTCCTTAAAATACATCAAATGGGTTATTTGACCCATTTAGACAATACGGGACTCAAATGGAAAGTATGAGGCAGTAGATTACAAATATGGCATAAAACATTAGGCCCAGGGAATGAGAGATCAGCCACCCCACAAATACCCCCAAATGGGCATATAAGCCGACCATGGCTATATGAGACTCAAATGAAAGATATTAGGGAGTAGATTACGAATATGACATTAAAATTTGCATTCAAGTCTTGTTGGCGCTTTTCCTCCTAAAAATACCTCAAATGGGTTATTTGGCCCATTATGACAATATGGGACTCAAACGAATGGTATTTTAGAGTAGAAAACGAATTTGATATCCAATTTTGGAGCCAAATGTTTTGGTGTTCGCCTTAAAACACCCTCTAAACTGAACTTCATTTCCGTTGGGAATAAACAACGAATTTGATATCAACTTTCAGTGCAAAGTGTCGGTGGCCGCCCCAGCCCCAAAACACCCTCCAAACGGTTCATATTTACCAGCCATGGCAATATGGGGCTCAAATTAAAGGAATATGGAAGTGGAGCACGAATTTCATATCCTTATTTGAGTCGAAATGTCTGAGGTGCCATCTCTACCCTAAGAAAGAATATTACCACCTGGAATCGAGAAGGGGCAAATTCTCACACATCAATGAAAGCTTTCCGATTCAAGTTTAAACTCAAAGTTAAGGGACATTTTTTTAGGGCCGAGTCCTGAACGGCTTCCCGCAGTGCGATGCAGCTTTCGGGAAAATTTTTTAAATGACCATGCATGGCATTGTTTGTACCTCGCAAATGTCGCCAACATTAAGAGTAGATAAACACCGCCTTGTCCGATGTTCTCGCCAGGATACGAACGCGTTCAGCGTCATAGACTACAATGGCACGAATACGGGGCGAAGTGTCCCCACCCTAAAAAGATATTAGAGAGTTAAAGAAGGCGCAGCGGAGCGGGCCCAATTCGGCTAGTAGGAGTATACTTATGACAGTCCATTGACTATCCCACTCCAATTATTCCCAGGTATGCAGTCCTGTTCTTCTCCCTTGTCGACAACTGTCATTGCCAAACTGTCTCTAGTGACATTAGCAAAGGTTTTTGGGACCCATCTTACTATGGTTCGCCCTAGTTCTTCCAGGAGAATATAGGCGACGTATGAACCACGAGCGGTATGAGCTGTATGACGACGATAGTTTAGTTACACGCATCAAAATACAATGACTGCGTTGGCTAGGTCATATTGTCAGAATGGATGAAGAAGCTCCAGCAAAGAAGTCTTTTGAAGGCAAACACGTTGGTACAAGCAAACCGGGAAGACCAAAAGCCCGATGGAAAGATCACATGGTGGGAGACACCTCGAAACTTGGTGTCAGAGATCGAGGCGCTTGAAACGCTATTCTACGTTCGGCTAGTGGAACAAATAT
Organism: Stomoxys calcitrans; assembly: GCF_963082655.1. Lineage (NCBI taxonomy): Eukaryota > Metazoa > Arthropoda > Insecta > Diptera > Muscidae > Stomoxys > Stomoxys calcitrans. The sequence goes on from NC_081553.1 coordinate 212,882,921, forward strand.
TCTGTCATAGCCATTTAAAGTAAAGTAAAGTACTTCCAGGCATGGACGTGGATTATTCGCCCTAGTTCTTCCAGGTGACCACAGCCTTTTTCCTGACTGCGTTGCAGTTTCCGAATCTAGACGTGTAGTCGTTGGAGTAGCCCAAATTAGGGAGTCTCTCTCCCTATTAGTGGGAGTCTTAGGATCATTCGCACCAAGCCTCTCAACAAACCTGAGATCAATGTGTCTTCTATTATTCCAACCTCTTAAAGAGAGTGTTGGTTGGCCGGGGAAGGCCGATTAGGCAAATCATAGGCATGCGAAGAAGGAATAGGTTCAGCCTTGTCCTTAAGACTCGAACCCCTGCTGACCTGTGGTCTGTGCCCTAGTGGAGCCTGCAGCAGCCGCTCCACCAGTCGCCGTTTCAGTAGCAGACAACATGCAACGGCCTGATACCACCACCACAGCTGTTGGGTCTTTGGAGTTAATTTCAAGCCTACTTCGGGGCTCTAGATCTGCCGCTCCACTGGAAACAGACACAGATCACCAACCGCCTAATGGATACCTCTGGAGCCTGAAGCAGCTGCTCCACCAGTCGAGTTTTCAGTAGCAGAAAACATGCTGCGGCCTGATACCACCACCGCAGCTGTTGGGTCTTTGGGTTCATTCTAAGCCTACTGCCGGGCTCTAGATCTGCCGCCCCACTGGAAACAGACACAGATCATCAACCGCCTAATGGATACCTCTGGAGCCTAAAGCAGCTGCTCCACCAGTCGCCGTTTCAATAGCAGACAACATGCTATGGCCTGATACCACCACCACAGCTGTTGGGTCTTTGGAGTTCATTTTAAGCCTACTCCGGGGCTCTAGATCTGCCGCTTTACTGGAAACAGACACAGATCATCAACCGTCCAATGGATACCTCTGGAGCCTGAAGCAGCCGCTCCACCAGTCGAGGTTTCAGTAGCAGACAACATGCTACGGCCTGATACCACCACCACAGCTGTTGGGTCTTAGGGGTCAATTCTAAGCCTGCTGCCGGTCTCTAGATCTGCCGCTTCACTGGAAAGAGACACAGATCATCAACCGCCTAATGGATACCTCTGGAGCCTGGAGCAGCCGCTCCAGTAGTCGATGTTTCAGTAGCAGACAACATGCTACGGCCTGATACCACCACCACATCTGTTGGGTCTTAGGGGTCCATTCTAAGCTTACTTCCGGTCTCTAGATCTGCCGCTTCACTAGAAACAGACACAGATCATCAACCGCCTAATGGATACCGCTGGAGCCCGAAGCAGCCGCTCCACCAGTCGAGGTTTCAGTAGCAGAAAACATGCTGCGGTCTGAAACCACCACCACAGCTGTTGGGTCTTTGGAGTAAATTCTAAGCCTACTCCCGGGCTCTATATCTGCCGCTTCACTGGAAACAGACACAGATCATCAACGGCCTAATGAATACCTCTGGAGCCTGCAGCAGCTTCTACACCAGTGGCGGTTTCAGTAGCAGAAAACATGCTGCAGCCTGATACCATCACCGTAGCTGTTGGGTCTTTGGAGTTCATTCTAAGCCTACTTCGGGGCTCTAGATCTGCCGCTTCACTGGAAACAGACACAGATCATCAATCGCCTAATGGATAACTCTATCGCAGCTATCCATGAGTGACTTTAATTTCTCTGCTCTTTTAAGAGTTATAGGATAATTTTTGCGGAGCGAAACAACAAAACGTCCGTTCCACTCAACGGTTCGAACAAAAATCAACCATATCGTTAATATAAAAGCTTTTATGGTAGTTATCCTTATCGACGAATTACTGCAACAGTTTTTCCACTCCATTTGATGCAGAATTACATTCTGCTTTTGCAAGTTTTTGTAATTGTTCATTTTTCTCATATGGTAATGGACAAAACCGCATTTTAATATCCTGCTAAATGAACTTTGGCGGTAAATAAGGCTTAACCGTCAAACATGGTGGTAAGCATTTGTTTAAATTAAATTTGCCCAAAATAAATCATGCAAAAGGCATCAACAGATTAATTTCCATTTTGTAATTACATCTCTCTCAATATGATAATTATTTTGATTGTGTTTACAAATTATGGTTTGGCAATTACGGATATTGTGTTACATTTTATGAAAATTGGTTAGCCACAAATGTACATACATTCACACCTAAACATAAACATAATTTGCTATAAAATTGATATGAACTGTGCAGCTGTATTGTGCAACTTAAGGTTTCATGTTAATTCTCGGAAAACAACAGCTTAATTAAGGGTAACTCAATAATGGTTTAATTTTTAGTACGACTACGCTTATCTAAGGTATCTTCAGCAAGAACAACACTTTTCTAAGCTGCTGATAACCGATGATGGTGGCCAGGAGTACCTGGCAAGAGATACAAATAGTGCGTGCTTAGGAAGTGAAAGGCCACCACAGCGCAGAGGTTAGCAAGTCCGCCCATGACGCCATCAGAACATCAGAAACGTCGCGAACAACAGAAATCCCGGTGCGAACATCAGAAAGGGTGGTTATCTCCTTACTAATGCTGGCTACATTTGTGAGGTATCCTGCCATATTAAAACTTTTGTACCAAGTGGTGTCGCTATGCTGCACGCCGCTCGGACTCGGCATGAGAAAGGAGGCCGCTTATAATTCGGATTGCACGTTGCGTTGATATGGGAGAAGTATACCCTGTTCCTTAGTGCAGAGCAAATCCGCAACAACAAAGACCACACAACTCAGTCGACTATATAGGGGGTCCTCTTCGGAGCAGCCTTCTCTCCATGGGAGTGAAATATGTGACCAGACACTACAAACAGCATGCCCTGCAAAATCCCTGCTTATGGTACATTTCATTTAAAGGGCATGCTTCTATCATTGCACTGCTCACTTAATAGTGAGTAGGTGGAGGCATGTAATCTTTTTGTGCCATCGCAGTCTGATAAGGCATTAGCAAGTCCTAAATCGCTATCATTGCAGCCCGCCATTACACATTTAAAACGCTACAAGTGGTGAGACTTCTTAAAATGTTTTGTTGTTTGGTTTTCAAATAGAAGCAAGAATAACAGGTAAGAGCATGCAAAGTTCGGCCGGGCCGAATCTTATATACCCTCCACATGGATTGCATTTGTCGAGTTTCTTGCACGGTTTCTCTTTTTAGGCAAAACAAGTAAAAATGCCTAAAAAAGCCTAACATAAGTCACTGTGTCAAATTTCAGTGAAATCGGATTATAAATGCGCCTTTTTTGGGGCCAAGACTTTAAATCGAGATATCGATCTGCAAATCTTGATCGATCTAGACCAAATTGCAGAAATATGTGGAGGGGCTTAGCATAACTTTCTGTCCCAAATTTCGGCAACATCGGACAATAAATGCGCCTTTTATGGGCCCAAAACATTAAATCGAGAGATTGGTCTATATGGCAGCTATATCCAAATCTGGACCGATCTGAGTCAAATTGAAGAAGGACGTGGAGGGGCCTAACACAACTCACTGCCTCAAATGCCGGCGACATCGGACAATAAATGCGCCTTTTATGACCCCAAAACCTAACACCGACAGATCGGTCCATATGGCAGCTATATCCAAATCTGGACGGATCTGGGCCAAATGAACGAAGGATGGCAAAGGGTCTAACACAACTCACTGTCCCAAGTTTCAGCGAAATCGGACAATAATTGTGGATTTTATGGGCCTAAGACCCTAAATCGGAGGATCGGTCTATATGGCAGCTATATCCAAATCAGGAAGGACGTCGAAGGGACTCACACAACTCATTGTCCCAAATTTCGGCGACATCGGATAATAAATGTGGCTTTTATGGGTCTAAGACCCTAAATCGGAGGATCGGTCTATATTGCAGCTATATCCAAAACTGGACCGATCTAAGCCAAATTGACGAAGGTTATCGAAGGGCCTAACACAACTCACTTTCCCAAATTTCAGCGAAATCGGATAATAAATGTGGCTTTTATGGGCCTAAGACCCTAAATCAGAGGATCGGTCTATATGGCAGCTTTATCCAAATCTGGACCGATCTGAGCCAAATTGATGTAGGATGTCGAAGGGCCTCACACAACTCACTGTCACAAATTTCAGCAAAATCGGATAATAAATGTGGCTTTTATAGCCCTAAGACCCAAAATCGGAGGATCGGTCTATATGGCAGCTATATCAAAATCTGGACCGATCTGAGCCAAATTGACGAAGGTTGTTGAGGGGCTTTACTTAGCTCACTGTCCTAAATTTCAACAAAATCGTATAATAAATGTGGTTTTTAAAGCCCTAAGACCCAAAATCGGAAGATCGGTCTATTTGGCAGCTATATCCAAATCTAGACCGATCTGGGCCAAAACGACGTAGGATGTAGAAGGATCTCACACAACTCACTGTCCCGAATTTCAGCTAAATCGGACAATGAATGTGGCTTTTATGGGCTTAAGACCCTAAATCGGAAGATCGGTCTATATGGCAGCTATGTCCAAACCTGGACCGATCTAAGCCAAATTAACGAAGGGCCTATCGCAACTCACTGTCCCAAATTTCAGCGAAATCGGATAATGAATGTGGCTTTTATAGCCCTAAGACCCTAAATCGTACGATCGGTCTATATGGCAGCTATATCCAAATCTAGACCGATCTGGCCCAAATTGACGAAGGATATCTAAGGGCCTCACACAATTCACTGTCCCAAATTTCAGCAAAATCGGTTAATAAATGTGGCTTTTATCGGCCTAAGACCCTAAATCGGAGGATCGGTCTATATGGCAGCTATAACCAAATCTAGACCGATCTAGGCCAAATTAAAGAAGGATGTCGAAGGGCCTCACACAACTCACTGTCCCAAATTTTAGCGAAATCATATAATAAATGCGGCTTTTATGGGCCTAAGACCCTAAATCGGACGATCGGTATATATTCCGATATAGCCCATTTTCAAACTTAACCTGCTAATGGACAAAAAAAGAATCTGTGCAAAGTTTCAGCTCAATATCTCTATTTTTAAAGACTGTAGCGTGATTTTAACCGACAGACGGACAGACGGACGGACATGTCTAAATCTTCTTAGATTTTTACGCTGATCAAGAATATATATACTGTACCTTGTAGGGTCGGAAATGGATATTTCGATGTGTTGCAAACGGAATGACAAAATGAATATACCCCCATGCTTCGGTGGTATAAAAATAAAGTTTTTATGGGTTTCAGACCCTTTATCGGCAAATCGGTCTATATGGCAGCTATATCTAAATATAGTCCGATCTGGACCCACTAATTTATATATCATCAAAATCGGGTAATTAGTAAAGCTTTTATGGCCTTCAGACCCTTTTTCGGCAGATCGGTCTATATGGCAGCTATATCTAAATATAGTCCGATCAGAACCATATTTGGGTCATATTTTGGGAGGCTTAAAATAATCCACTGTTTTAAATATCATCGAAATCGGGTAATAAATAAGGCTTTTATGGGCTGCAGACCCTTTATCGGGAGATTGGCCTATATATCAGCTATATCTAAATATAGTCCGATCAGTACCATATTTGGATTAGTTGGCGGGAAGCCTTAGACTACTCACTGTTTCAAATTTCAGCAAAATCGTATGAAAAATAAAGTTTTTATGGGCATTAGACCCTTTATCGGAAATCGGTCTATATAGCAGCTATATCCAAATATGGTCCGATTTGGGCCGTTCAAGAGCTTAACCAACGTGCGTTAAAAAGACGTATATGTGCCAAATTTTAGTTCAATATCTCAATTTTTGAAGCCTGTAAAGCAATGACAACACACGGACGGACAGACGGATAGACGGACAGACACACGGACATGGTTAAATCGTCTTAGAATTTCACGACGATCCGAAATATATATACTTTGTAGGGTCGAAAATTGATTCGATGTGTTGCCAACGCAAGGACTAAATGAATGTACCCCCTATCCTATGGTGGTGGGTATAAAAAGTACTACACGTACACCAGGTGGAGTAAAGTATTATAAAGTCGGCTCTGCCCGACTTTTGCTTTCCTCACTGGTGGCGGGAACCCATGATTCGGCCCGTCCGAACTTGACTAGTTGTAAGTTGATAAGAATCGACAAGAATCTAAAACTGGTCCATGGTCCAACTTGCTCCGTGACATACTATTTAAGCGTGACATACAATACGGCTACCTCTACTTCATATGTTTTCGTCACCTACCCACCTGGAGCTGACAAGGTATTTCATATGGAAATTTCTGACACCAATAAATATTTGTAAGCGTATATCGTATTCGTAGCAATCAAAACAATTTGAAATATTTATACATTTCATGCTAGTGTTCTGCACATAGTTATGTGTGACAACAAATGGATGGCTATATAAATAAATAATAACAGAGTTATATTTATATAGGAAACAAATTAAAAATTTATTATCAAGATATTAAGGTGTGGGGATTAAATTTATGCTTAGACTACTTCCAAAATATAACTAAATGTCATTAGCGGAAGGGATTATTTTGAAAGGGATAACCAAGCAGAGTTCAATTTCTAGTCTTGTGTTAAACGGTACACTAGCCACAATAATCCACTTTGTATTTTATTGACTGTGAAACTTAACCATACCACCAGGCTTCAGCATAGTAATTCTGATGCACCTGTAAATCCGGCCTATACCGCTAGGTTTCAACATATATTGGGTTGCCCAAAAAGTAATTGCGGATTTTTCATATAGTCGGCGTTGAAAAATTTTTTCACAGCTTGTGACTCTGTAATTGCATTCTTTCTTCTGTCAGTTATCAGCTGTTACTTTTAGCTTGCTTTGGAAAAAAGTGTAAAAAAGTATATTTGATTAAAGTTCTTTCTAAGTTTTATTAAAAATGCATTTACTTTCTTTTAAAAAATCCGCAATTACTTTTTGGGCAACCCAATATACATCTATTCTGTACTATACCACTATAATTGCACTTCCTTACTCCACCTTATCAGCAATGAAATAACAACTTCAATTATTTTTATACCCACCACCGAAGGATGGTGGTATATTCATTTTGTCATTCCGTTTGCAACACATCGAAATATCCATTTCCGACCCTATAAAGTATATATATTCTTGATCAGCGTGAAAATCTAAGACGATCTAGACATGTCCGTCCGTCTGTCCGTCTGTCTGTTGAAATCACGCTACAGTCTTTAAAAATTGAGATATTGAGCTGAAATTTTGCACAGATTCTTTTTTTGTCCATAAGCAGGTTAAGTTCGAAGATGGGCTATATCGGACTATATCTTGATATAGCCCCCATATAGACCGATCCTCCGATTTATGGTCTTAGGCCCATAAAAGCCACATTTATTATCCGATTTTGCTGAAATTTGGGACAGTGAGTTGCGTTGAGACCTTCGACATCCTTCGTCAATTTGGCCCAGATCGGTCTAAATTTGGATATAGCTGCCATATAGACCGATCCTCCGATATATGGTCTTACGCCCATAAAAGCCACATTTATTATCCGATTTTGCTAAAATTTGGGACAGTGAGTTGCGTTGAGCCCTTCGACATCCTTCGTCAATTTGGCCCAGATCGGTCCATATTTGGATATAGCTGCCATATAGACCGATCCTCCGATTTATGGTCTTACGCCCATAAAAGCCACATTTATTATCCGATTTTGCTGAAATTTGGGACAGTGAGTTGCGTTAAGCCCTTCGACATCCTTCGTCAATTTGGCCCAGATCGGTCCATATTTGGATATAGCTGCCATATGACCGATACTCCAATTTATGGTCTTAGGCCCATAAAAGCCACATTTATTATCCGATTTTGCTGAAATTTGGGACAGTGAGTTGCGTTGAGCCCTTCGACATCCTTCGTCTATTTGGCCCAGATCGGTTCAAATTCGGATATAGCTGCCATATAGACCGATCCTCTGATTTATGGTCTTAGGCCCATAAAAGCCACATTTATTATCCGATTTTGCTGAAATTTGGGACAGTGATTTGCCTTAGGCCCTTCGACATCTTTCTTCTATTTGGCCCTGATCGGTTCAGATTTGGATATAGCTGCCATATAGACCGATCTCTCGATTTAAGGCTTTGGGCTCATAAAAAGCGCATTTATTGTCCGATGTCGCCGAAATTTGGGACATTGACTAGTGTTGGGCCATTCGATATTTGTCTTCAATTTGGCTCAGATCGGTCCATATTTGGATAAAGCTGCCATATAGACCGCTCTTGCGGTTGAACAATGACTTGTACTTATAAGCATTTGGTCTAAATCGGATGACATCTATAGAGCTGTTATGAGGCATAAGGTATGCATTTTTCACTGGATTTTGACGAAATGTGTTTTACATATATACCCGAGGTGGTGGGTATCCAAAGTTCGGCCCGGCCGAACTTAACGTCTTCTTACTTGTTTTTTTTTTTTTTTGTTTTTTATACGGAATTTGTGTTTATATTTCATTACTTGGCTTGAAATGATGTGGCCTCATTATATTTGCCTGATTTTAACCAGGACACATTTACGTTGTACGAGGCCAATTAGAGGTATTTTTAAATTAATTACTTTTGAAAAATGTTATGGTTTCTGATATGCTTGCAGATGCATTACACTCGACATACATATGTGGCAATGAGGAGGAGAACAAACGCAGCTGTAGGGTTGAAGATTTAATATGAAATATTATACATTTTACATATTTTATTGAAATAAGGACATTTTCTCTCTCACATATAATAAGTGAAAACGTGCAAAATTTGGCGGGGTCGAATCTTGGAAACACACCAGCAGGGATTCTGTTACAAATTTATACAAAACGAGCAAATGAGAAACGACAAATGACAACATTATGGCAAATAACCCAAAATATGAGGAACGTATATATGGGAGCTATATCTAATTCTGAACCGATTCTGATCAAACTTCTCAGATAATGTGATAGTCGTCGAGGAAAGCGTTGTGCAAAATTTTGGCAAGATGGGTCAATAAATGCGCTTGCTGTGACTCTAGAAGTTAAAATCGGGCGACTTACATATATGTCTATGTATCTAAATCTAAACCGATTTCCAAGAAATTCACCAGTAATATTGGGAGTCAAGAGAAAATCCCTTCTGCCGAATTTCGAGAGAATCGGTTAATAAATGACAATTTTATTGCATTATTACTGAAAATCGGACGAACATATATATGGGAGCTATATCTAAATCTGAACCGATTTTGACCAAACTCTATGTATATTGTGGTAGTAATCGAGGAAAGTCTTGTGCAATATTTTGGCAAGATTGGTCAATAAATGTGCTTGCAGTGGCTCTAGGAGTGAGAATCGGGCGATATATATTGGGTTGCCCAAAAAGTAATTGCGGATTTTTTAAAAGAAAGTAAATGCATTTTTAATAAAACTTAGAATGAACTTTAATCAAATATACCTTTTTTATACTTTTTTATACCCACCACCGAAGGATGGGGGTATATTCATTTTGTCATTCCGTTTGCAACACATCGAAATATCCATTTCCGACCCTATAAAGTATATATATTCTTGATCAGCGTGAAAATCTAAGACGATCTAGACATGTCCGTCCGTCTGTCCGTCTGTCCGTCTGTCTGTTGAAATCACGCTACAGTCTTTAAAAATTGAGATATTGAGCTGAAATTTTGCACAGATTGTTTTTTTGTCCATAAGCAGGTTAAGTTCGAAGATGGGCTATATCGGACTATATCTTGATATAGCCCCCATATAGACCGATCCGCCGATTTAGGGTCTTAGGCCCATAAAAGCCACATTTTATATCCGATTTGGATGAAATTTGGCACAGTGAGTTGTGTTACGCCCTTCAACATTCTTCGTCAATTTGGCTCAGATCGGTCCAAATTTGGATATAGCTGCCATATAGACCGATCCTCAGATTTAGGGTCTTAGGCCCATAAAAGCCACATTTTATATCCGATTTGGATGAAATTTGGCACAGTGAGTTGTGTTAGGCCCTTCAACATTCTTCGTCAATTTGGCTTAAATCGGTCCAGATTTGGATATAGCTGCCATATAGACCGATCCTCCGATTTATGGTCTTACGTCCATAAAAGTCACATTTATTATCCGATTTCGCTGAAATTTGGGACAGTGAGTTGCGTTGAGCCCTTCGACATCCTTCGTCAATTTAGCTCAGATCGGTCTAGATTTAAATATAGCTGACATATAGACCGATCCTCCGATTTATGGTCTTAGGCCCATAAAAGCCACATTTATTATCCGATTTTGCTGAAATTTGGGACAGTGAGTTGCGTTGAGCCCTTCGACATTCTTCGTCAATTTGGCCCAGATCGGTCCAAATTTGGATATAGCTGCCATATAGACCGATCCTCCGATTTATGGTCTTAGGCCCATAAAAGCCACATTTATTATCCGATTTTGCTGAAATTTGAGACAGTGATTTGCGTTGAGCCCTTCGACATCCTTCGTCAATTTGGCCCGGATCGGTCCAAATTTGGATATAGCTGCCATATAGACCGATCCTCTGATTTATGGTCTTAGGCCCATAAAAGCCACATTTATTATCCGATTTTGCTGAAATTTGGGACAGTGATTTGCCTTAGGCCCTTCGACATCTTTCTTCTATTTGGCCCTGAGCGGTTCAGATTCGGATATAGCTGCCATATAGACCGATCTCTCGATTTAAGGCTTTGGGCTCATAAAAAGCGCATTTATTGTCCGATGTCGCCGAAATTTGGAACAATGACTTGTGTTGGGCCCTTCGATATTTGTCTTCAATTTGGCTCAGATCGGTCCAGATTTGGATATAGCTGCCAAATAGACCGATCTCTCGGTTGAACAATTACTTGTATTTATAAGCATTTGGTCTAAATCGGATGATATCTATAGAGCTGCTATGGGGCATAAGGTATGCATTTTTCACTGGATTTTGACGAAATGTGGTTTACATATATACCCGAGGTGGTGGGAATCAGAAAGTGATTCTGAGTCGATCGGTCTACTTATCAATGGGTCTATCTCTCTTTCTTTTGGGTGTTACAAACTAATTCACTAAGTTACCCTGTACCATAGCAGTGGTGTAGGGTATAACCAGTAGGGAAGGCAAAAGTTGGGCGGAGCCGACTATATAATACCCTACACCTACCCTACAATTATAAATTCGACAAAATATAAAAATATATGTACTAGCTGGACAGGGTCCGCTCCGCTGAGCCTTCTTTAACTCTCTAATATCTATTTAGGGTGGGGACATTTCGCCCTGAATGTGGATATCGTGCTATCGTAGCCTATATCCGCCTATGACGCTGAACGCCTGCGTTCGAACCTTTAGACAGAACTTTGGACAAAATTTAAAGCGGTGGTTATCCTCTCTTAATGCTGGCGACATTTGCGAGGTACCATACCATGCATGGTCATATAAAAAATTCTCCCCAAAGAGGTGTCGCACTGCGGCACATCGTACGGACTCAGCTGTAAAAAAACTTCCCTTATCGTTGATAAACTGAACTTGAATCGAAAAGCACTCATTGATGTATGAAAAGTTTGACCTGTTTGGTTTCGGGCAAAAAGTAATTGCGGATTTTTCATATAGTCGGCGTTGACAAATTTTTTCACAGCTTGTGACTCTGTAATTGCATTCTTTCTTCTGTCAGTTATCAGCTGTTACTTTTAGCTTGCTTTAGAAAAAAAGTATATTTGATTAAAGTTCATTCTAAGTTTTATTAAAAATGCATTTATTTTCTTTAAAAAAAAATCCGCAATTACTTTTTGGGCAACCCAATATTTCGGGTTTACGGGGTATTTCGGGGTCACTTGGTCCACTCCCAAATCCCTTTTCTTTGAACCCCATTTTGTCATGGCCGGTAAGTATGAACCGTTTGGAGAGTGTTTTCGGGCTGGAGAGGCCACTGGCACTTTGCCCTAAAAAGAGATTTCAAGTTCGTTCTTTACTCCCAAATACCGTTGATTAGAGCTCCACATTCCAAAGTCGGAATTAAAGTTCAGTTTAAGGGGTGATATAGGGCGTACCCCCAAAATTGGATATCGAATTTGTTTTCTACTCTCAAATATCTTTCATTTGAGTCCCATATTGCCAGAATGTCTCAATTAATCTATTCGACGTATTTTTAGGAGGAAAGGATCTGGATGGACCTGTGCCATATTGCAGAATTATGTCAAGGGGATTAACATAACTCACTGTCCCAAAATTCGGCGACATCAGACAATAAATGTGCCTCTATAGGCCCAAAACTTTAAATCGTGGGATCGGTCTACATGACAGCTATATCCAAATCTGATCCGAACAGGGCCAAATTGAAGAAGCATGTCGAAGGGCCTAACAGAACTCACTGTCCCAAATTTCAGCAAAATCGGATAATAAATGTGGTTTTTATTGGCCTAAGACCCTAAATCGGAGGATCGGTCTATATGGCAGCTATAACCAAATCTGAACCGATCTGGGCTAAATTGACGAAGGATGTCGAAGGGCCTAACAGAACTCACTGTGCCAAATTTCATCCAAATCGGATATAAAATGTGGCTTTTATGGGCCTAAGACCCTAAATCTGAGGATCGGTCTATATGGCAGCTATATCAAAATCTGAACCGATCTAGACCAAATGAGAGAAGTATGTCGAGTGGCGTAATACAACTCACTGTTCCAAATTTCAGCAAAATCGGATAATAAATGTGGCTTTTATGGGCCTAAGACCTTAAATCGGCGGATCGGTTTATATGGGGGCTATATCAAAATATAGTACCATATAGCCTATCTTTGAACTTAAACTGCCTATGGACAAAAGAGAATCTGTACAAAGTTTCAGCCCAATATCTCTATTTTTAAAGATTGTAGCGTGATTTTCACAGACAGAGGGACAGACGGACGAACATGATCGTCTTAGAATTTGACGACGATCCGAAATATATATAATTTTATTGGGTCGGAAATCGATATTTCGATGTATTGCAAACGGAATGACATAACGCATATACCCCCATCCTTCGTTCGTGGGTATAAAAATGCCAGAAACCTCATCCATGTTATGTAGTGTTATGCAATCCCTAATCAGTATCACCGTTAAAAGTTGTTAACAACAGATTAATATTGACTTTGGCAACGCTGTTAAAATAAAATAAAAAACTATGCATTTAAATTTCAGCTTTAATGCAACTCAAATAGATGCAACTCAAATGAGCTTAAAGTTTTATTGATAGACTGAAGAGCGTGTAACCTTTTAATTGGATCATAAATAAGATGAAAAAAATCTTGTAACGTAACAAAAATGTCATGATTATACCCACCACCGAAGGATGGGGGTATATTCATTTAGTCATTTCATTTGCAACACATCGAAATATCCATTTCCGAACCTACAAAGTGTATATAATTCGGATCGTCGTAAAATTGTAAGGCGATTTAACAATGTCCGTGTGTCTGTCCGTTAGTCCATCTGTCCGTCCGTCTGTTGTAATCACTCTAGAGCCTTAAAAAATTTAAATATTGAGCTGAAATTTGGCACAGATGCGTCTTTTTTATGCACGATAGTGAAGTTCTTGAACGGGCCATATTTGGATATAGCTGTTATATAGACCGATTTTCCGATAAAGGGTCTAATGCCCTTTTTTCTAATGCCCATTTCATTTTGCTGAAATTTTAAACACTAAGAAGTGTAAGGCTTCCCGACATCTGACCCAAATATGGTCCATATCGGACTATATTTATATATAGCTGCCATATAGACCGATCTGTTGATAAAAGGTCTGAAGCCAATAAAAGCTTTATTTATTACCCCATATCGCTGAAATTGAAAAAAACAGAGGGATATCTTAAGCCTCCTCATATTTGACCTTTATTTTATGGCCCCAAAACCTTAAATCGAGAGATCGGTATATACGGCAGCTATATTCAAATCTGAGCCGATCTGGGCCAAATTAAAGATCGAAGTCGAAGTCATTGTCCCAATTTTCGGTAAAATCGGATGATAAATGTGGCTTTTATGAGCCTAAGACCCTAAATCGACGGATCGGTCTATATTGCAGCTATATCCAAATTTGGAACGATCTGGGCCAAATTGACGAAGGATGTCGAAGGGCTTACCGCAACTCTCTGTCGCAAATTTCAGCAAAATCGTCCGTTCGTCCGTCCGACTGACTGTCTGTCGAAAGCACGCTAACTTTCGAAGGAGTAAATCTAGCCGCTTGAAATTTTGCAAAAATACTTCTTCTAGATGTAGGTCGGTTGGGATTGTAAATGGGCCATATTGGTCCATGTTTTGATAAAGCTGCCGTATAAACCGATCTTGGATGATGACTTCTTGGGTCCCTAGAGGGAGCAATTCTGGTCCGATTTGACTGAAATTTTGCACGTGGTGTTTTGGTATCACTTTCAACAACTGCGCTAAGTATGGTTTAAATCGGTTCATAACCTGATATAGCTGCCATATAAACCGATCGTGGGCCTAAATTTCTTGAGCCTCTAGAGTGCGCAATTATCATCCGATTGGAATGAGATTTTGCATGACGTCTTTCGCTATGACTTCCAACAACTGTGCTAAGTAAGATTTAAATCGGTCCATAACCTGATATTGCTGTCATATAAACCGATCCAGAATCTTGACTTCTTGAGCCACTAGAGGGCGCAGTTCTCGTCCGAATTGAATGAAATTTCACCCGAAATATTTTGTTATGATATCCAATAACTGTGCTAAGTTTGGTTCAAATCGGTTAATAACCTGATATAGCTGTCATATAAACCGATCTGGGGACTTGACTTCTTGAGCCTCTAGAGGGCGCAATTCCTTTCCGATTTGGCTGAAATTTTGCATGACGTATTTTATTCTTACATTCAACAACTGTGTCAAATAAGGTTTAAATCGATTCATAACCTGATATAGCTGCCATATAAACCGATCTGGGATCTTGACTTCTTGAGCCTCTAGAGCTCGCAATTATTATCCGATTTGCAAAATTTCATGCAAATACGACGGATCCTCTCATGATCATCCTCTCATACGTGTTTATTATGGTCTGAATCGGTCTATAGCCCGATACAGCTCCCATATAAATCGATTTCTCTATTTTACTTCTTAAGCCCCCAAAGGGCGAAATTCTTATTCGAATTGGCTCACATTTTACCCAGGTCTCCAATATATAACGTAATTGTAGTCCAAACCGGACCATATCTGGATATCGCTCTAAAAGCAGACCAAATCTTTTCTTATATCCTTTTTTGCCTAAGAAGAGATGCCGGGAAAAGAACTCCACAAATGCGATCTATGGTGGAGGGTATATAAGATTCGGCCTGGCCGAACTTAGCACACTTTTACTTGTTTCCTTTAAATTTCAACAACTCTGCCAAGTATGTTCTAAATTGATTCATAACCTGATATAGCTCCCATATAAACCGATCTGGGATCTTGACTTCTTAAGCCGCTAGAGGGCTCAATTATTACCCGATATGATTGAAATTTTGCACAAAGTGTTTTGTTTTGACTTCCAACAACTCTGCCAATTATGGTCTAAATCGGTTCATAACTTGATATATCTCCCACATAAGCCGGTCTCCCGATTATACTTCTTGAGCCTCTAGAGTAGAGTAGAGTAGAGTAGTAGTTGTCAGATTTTCCTGAAATTTTGTACAATAACTTCCACTTAGGTCTTCAACACCCAAACTTAAACTTAACCTCAGTCGGCTCATAACTTGATATAGCTCCAATAGCATAGCAAATCTTATCAATTATCCGTTGTTTGCTTATAAAGAGATATCGGGCAAAGAACTTGACAAATGCGATCCATGGTGGAAGGTATATAATTTTCGGCCCGGTCAAACTTATTTTGCTTTTACTTGACATGCATATTTGAAATTTTTGTAAGTCATCTTTCAAACCTTATTAAAAAAAAAACATTAGAATAGTTCTTTTTATAAAAAATTAATTGTGGTGCTTTTTAGTTTTGAGAATTTCTCTGCTATCCACCACGATTTAATTAAAAAGTTTTAAATTATACCTAAAAAAGAGAAGAGTTTTTGTGGGCTCACTTATTCATGGAAATGGCCAGCGAAATGATTCAACGAAACCCACACAAACTGGTTGAGAATAAATTCATTCTACGAAACTCGTCTAGTCTGCGATGCAAAAAATGTTTCACTGAAAGTCAATTAATGTAATGGAACAATATAAATAAAACACCATTAAATTCAACCAGGCCGAATCTATTGTAGCCTCCAACAAGGATTGGCTTTGACAACTTTTTTGAATGACTTTTTAAATTAGAGCTATATATCAAGAAGTAGTGGAACTATATGTGGTTTTCAAAGGATATATGTATGGACTGTTGTTGTCAGGGCTGTTAAAAGTCAAAACAAATACCACTTTCAAGACTTCAACCGAATTGAATAATAATTGCGCCCTCTAGAGGCCATGTTCCTTAATGGAAGGTTCATGGGTAAATTTTCAATTTGCAGAGGCTCAAGAAGTCTTATCGAAATGTGAGCTCATATGGCAGCCATATCAGAACCTGAAGCGATTTGGCCCATTTACTATTCCAATTGATCTACTTTAACAACCTAGCTTAGGATATCGAGACAATCTGCAATGTTTATTAAGTTGGATCAATTTGGGTCGATTGTTGGTCAAATTTTTTTCGGTTTGGTCCAAAAACAAAAGTTTTGCCTTCAAAACTGGAATCTCGATATTGAACTTGGGTCTCATAGAATTTCACCTATTTTACAATTTTAACCCACCCTAATGTACATATTTTGTTGATTCTCAGAAACTAATTTCGATGAGTTACAACGTAATGACTAAGTTTATAAGCTATCCTACAGTGAAGGGTATAATAAGAAGTAAGGGAAGGCAAAAGTCAGACTGTGTAAAATTTGTTTAAATCCAGAAAATATGTGCAGATATCAAAAAACCTCAATACTTACCAAATTTATTTAATAACTATACAAAGGATTTTCACTACTATGGCCTTAAATGTGTAAATCAAGCGATGCAATAAGGTATAAGCAGATTGGCAACATGTGTAGCTTGTGTGACATCAAAATCTACAACAGTTACAATGCGAGCAACGGCAGACTTAAAACATATACGGCTTTGAAATGTTCTCAAATCGTACCAAATAGAGCAATTTCGTTTGAAAACAAAGACAATAGTAAGTAGCCATACAAACGTCGTACAGTTTGCTATAGAAAAGTTTATCCATTTCCGGTAAACAAACATCAAACGTGAATTGCGAACTGAAAAACAGAAATGCTACAAAGAACACGAATAGAGTTGCCAATCTGACATGGGAAGGTCAGCTCACCTGTGTTTTTAAATGTTCTAAAAAAAGTTTCTTAAACCCAGTTTATTATACTGTCCATTTATTAGAAAGTCTGTATTTATCGGTTAAAAAATATAAACGTCCATACGTTCATTGGTCTAAAGACCATTTAAGTATCAGTCTGTACGTCTGTCTCTCTTTTCGAAGAAGGCCAGCTTGGAAACTCTTAGCAGATTGGTAACTCTGGGCAGATTGACAACTCTGGGCAGATTGGCAACTCTGGGCAGATTGACAACTCTGGGCAGATTGACAACTCTGGGCAGATTAGCAACTCTTGCCAGATTGACAACTCTGGGCAGATTGACAACTCTGGGCAGATTGACAACTCTGGGCAGATTGACAGATCTGGGCAGATTAGCAACTCTGGGCTGATCGCAAACTCTGGACAGATTTCAAACTATGGTCAGATTGACAACTCTGGTCGGATTGGCAACTTTGACCGGATTGGCAACTCTGGTCATATTGGCAACTCTGGGCAGATAGGCAACTCTGGTTATATTGGCAACTCTTGATAAATTGACAACTATGGACAGATTGGCAACTCTATATGTCACAGTTGTGATGTTTTGATTTACATCTCATCCAGAAAAAATTGGCAATTTTCCCCTTAACATTCCATTAAGGGACATTCTGAATACATTTCTCATATCAAAGAGTGGAGCCTCAATAATGAGTTTGCTCGTTGATGAAGGATTTGTTGTTATACCCTCCACCATAGGATGGGTGTATACTAATTTCGTCATTCTGTTTGTAACACCTCGAAATATGCGTCTAAGACCCAAAAAAGTATATACACTCTTGATCGTCGTGGCATTTTAAGTCGAACTAGCCATGTCCGTCCGTCTATCTGTCCGTCCGTCTGTCCGTCCATCCATCCGTCCGTTCGTGCGTCTGTTTGTCAAAAGCACGCTAACTTTCGAAGGAGTAAAGCTGGCCACTTGAAATTTTTCACAAATACTTTTTATTAGTGTAGGTCGGTTGGGATTGTAAATGGGACAAATCGGTCCATGTTTTGATATAGCAGCCATATAAACCAATCTTGGGACTTAACTTCTTGAGCCTCTAGAGGGCGCAATTCTCGTCCGATTTGACTGAAATTTTGCACATAGTGTTTTAATATCACTTCCAATAACTGTGCTAAGTATGGTTAAAA
This sequence comes from Stomoxys calcitrans, assembly GCF_963082655.1. Lineage (NCBI taxonomy): Eukaryota > Metazoa > Arthropoda > Insecta > Diptera > Muscidae > Stomoxys > Stomoxys calcitrans. The sequence continues at coordinate 212,901,346 of NC_081553.1, forward strand.
TCGGTCTATAAGCTGATATAGCTGCCATATAAACCGATCTTGTGTCTTGAATTAATGAGCCTCTAGAGGGCGCAGTTCTTATGCGAATTGAATGAAATTTTGCCCGAAGTATTTTGTTATGATATCCAACAACTGTGCCAAGTTTGGATCAAATCGGTCCATAACCTGATATAGCTGCCATATAAACCGATCTGGGGACTTGACTTCTTGAGCCTCTACATGTCGCAATTCCTATCCGATTTGGCTGAAATTTTGCATGACGTATTTTATTATGATTTTCAACAACTATGTCAAATAAGGTTCAAATCGGTTCATAGCCTGATATAGCTGTCATATAAACCGATCTGGGATCTTGACTTCTTGACCCCTAGAGGTCGCAATTATTATCCGATATGCCTGAAATTTTGTACGACGGATCCTCTCATGACCATCAACATACGCGTTTATTATGGTCTGAATTGGTATATAGCCTGATACAGCTCCCATATAAATCGATCTGTCTATTTTACTTCTTGAGCCCCCAAAGGGCGCAATTCTTATTCGAATTGGCTGACATTGTACACGGGTTTCCAACTTATAATTGAATTGTGGTCCATACAGGACCATATCATGGTATCGCTCTAATGGCAGAGCCAATCTTTTCTTTTATCCTTTTTTTGCCTAAGAAGAGATGCCGGGAAAAGAACTCGACAAATGCTATCCATGGTGGAGGGTATATAAGATTCGGCCCGGCCGAATTTGGCACGCTTTTACTTGTTGTAAATCGTGTTTATACCCTACACTACCACTGTGGTACAGGGTATTAGAGATTTGCGGAATTGTTTGCAACGCTAAGAAGGAGAAGAGCTAGAGCTAGCATACCTCCACCCTATGGTGGAAGGTATACTAGTCAGACGATTATGAATTGTAAATGAACCACATCGGTTCATGTTAATACTTCCTGAAACCCCTAGAGAGTGCAATTTGGCACAATAACTTCTCCTATGACCTCCAATATGCATGCCTTATATAGTCTGCATCGGCCTTAAATCTTATATAACTCCTATAGAAATCAGTTTCTCGATTAAATTTCCGAATTAATGCAGGCATATTCCACAATTGTTTTATATGGCGTATTAAATTTTATGTAGTGGCAACACTGCATATGGTACCAACACTTTGCTCTCTCATCACTTCTACTTTGGCCACATTGCACCACTAACATACCTCGAATATATGTCTATATATATTCCCGTTGTTGTTGTAGTGCCGCCAATAGTGAATTTCAGTTTGGCTGATGGGAATTTAATGCAAGTGCACGATGACTCTCTCTGCACCATACGTGCACACAAACACACACACATGTACACACAAACACACTATTAGCTGTGAGCAGTCATATGAGTAAATGTGTTTGCTATCTACTCCCTCGCATAACATTGCAACGATATACGAGTATGCTATGATATAGCAATGCCATCCTTAATTTGAAAACATTTATGTGTGGCTTGCTAGTGAGAAAGGTGTGTGGGTAGGGGAGTGGTGGGTGGAAAATCATCGCAGTTGGTTTATGCATTGCCTGAAATGTTCGGAATTTTTTGCAAAACTTTTTTTGTGCTGGCTTTTAGTATTGACGGTTCGGATTTTTGGTTTGTGCCATTTCTATGTACTTTTTTTTCCAAAGTTTTTGTTTGATTTTTTTGTGATTCGTTTGCATTTTTCTTTTGTGGCCTCAAAAACATTTTTAATTGAATTTGAATGAAAGTTTAAATTAAATTGGCATTCGTTATTTTAACCATTTCCTACTCTCTCAGTATATCTATCGCTCCCACTCATTTTCGTTTTATCTCCTTTCATCTGCAGTTTCAATCGTTATGACATTGATCACATATTTCATTAGGCGAATTGATTTCCGGAGTTTTTTTTTTTTTTTTTTTGGTTTGCAATATTTTTTTCAATTTTTGACAACTGACAGCAAATTAATTCACCCATGTGGTAAATTTTCTTAAATTTTTTATTATTTTTTTGTTTTATTTTAAATTGGTTCTGTTTAAATTTACCAAAAATTGGTTTCTATTGAAGGAAACTATTTTGTAAGCTAACGTATTGTGCTGCTTGAATGAACATTCCACTAAGGAATTGGAGCAAACCTCTCACATATCAATGAGTGCAGTCCGATTCAACTTTTAAGCTCAACCATAAGGGACCTTCTTTTTATAGCCAAGTACGAACGGCGTGACGCAGTGTGACCCCTCTTAGGAGAGAAGATTTCACAAGGCATAGTTCCTCACAAATGTTGCCAGCATTAGGAGGGGAAAACCACCGCTGAAAATTGTTATACCCTCCACCATAGGATGGGGGTATACTTATTTCGTCATTCTGTTTGTGAGACCTCGAAATAGGCGTCAAAGACCCCATAAAGTATATATATTCTAGATCGTAATGACATTTTAAGTCGATCTAGCCAAGGCCGTACGTCTGTCCGTCCGTCCGTCTAGCAAAAGCATGCCAACGTTCGAAGAAGTAAAGCTTGGCGCTTGAAATTTTGCACAAATACATCTTATTAGTGTAGGTCGGTTGGTATTGTAAATGGGTCAAATCGGTCCATGTTTTGATATAGCCGTCATATAAACCGATCTGGGGTCTTGACTTCTTGAGCCTCTAGAGGGCGCAAATCTCTTCCGATTTGACAGAAATTTTGCGTATTGGTATAACTTCCAACAACTGTGGTTAGAATGTTTCAAATCGGTTCATAACCTGGTATAACTGCCATATAAACCGATCTCGGGTCTTGATTTCTTAAGCCTCTAGAGGGCGCAAATCACGTCGATTTAACTGAAATTTTGCACATAGTGTTTTGGTATCACTTCCAACAACTGTGCTTAGTATGTTTCAAATCGGTTCACAACCTGGTATAGCTGCCATATAAACCGATCTTAGATCTTGAGTTCTTGGGCCGCTAGAGGGCGCCGTTCTTATCCTATTTGGCTAAATTTTGCATGAGGTGTTTTGGTATCACTTCCAACAACTGTGCTAAGTATGGCGCAACCCTGTACATAACCTGATATAGCTGTCATATAAACCGATCTTGGATCTTGAGTTCTTGAGCCGCTAGAGGGCGCAGTTTACATCCGATTTGGATGAAATTTTGCATGAGGTGTTTTGTTATGACTTTCAGCAACTGTGCTCAGTATGGCGCAAATCGGTACATAACCTAATATAGCTGTCATATAAACCGATCTGTGATATTGACTTTTTGAGCCTCCAGAGGACGAAATTCTACTCCGATTTGGCAGACATTTTGTACAATGGCTTCTCCCATGAGTGCTCAATATGATCTGAATCGATCTATAGTTTGATACAGCTCCCATACAAACCAATCTCCCGATTTGATTTCTTGAGCCCCTGAAAGCCGCAATTTTCGTTCGATTTGGCTGAAATTTTGCATGTAGTGTTCCGTTATGACTTCAAGTAACTGTGTCTAGTACTTACCGAATCGGTCTAAAACCTAAAATAGCTCTCATATAAACCGGTCTCTTGCCTTGATTTCTTGAGTCCTTACAAGCCGCCATATTTAGTCCGATTTGGCTGAAACTGTGCATGCGGTATTCTGTTACGACTTCCACCAACTTTATGATATACGGTCCAAATCAGTCTATAACCCGATATAGCTCCCACACAAAGCGGTCCCTCATTATTCCTTATTCGGTTCCTAGAAGCTTTAATTTTTGCTAGTTTGACTGAAGTTTGGTATGTAGACAAAAATAATGCCCTTCAACTAAAGGTAGTTTGTATAAATTTTTAGCAGATTCCTTGGTGGTGGTGGTTTCCAAGATTCAGTCTAGCCAAACTTAACACGCTTTTACTTGTTAAAATTATACCCTCGATCACTGCTGTGGTACAGGGTACTATAGGAAGAGAGATAGAGCCGTTGATAAGTATACCGATCGACTCAGAATCACTTTCTGATTTGATTTAGCTATGTCCGTCTGTCTGTCTGTCTGTCTGTCTGTCCGTCCGTCTGTTTGTCCGTCTGTCTGTCCGTCTGTCTGTCCGTCTATCTGTCCGTCTGTCTGTCTGTCTGTCTGTCCGTCTGTCTGTCTATACGTCTGTCTGTCTATACGTCTGTCTGTCCGTCTGTCTGTCCGTCTGTCTGTCCGTCTGTCTGTCCGTCCGTCTGTCTGTCCGTCTGTCTGTCCGTCCGTCTGTCTGTCTGTCTGTCTGTCTGTCCGTCTGTCTGTCTGTCTGTCTGTCTGTCCGTCCGTCTGTCTGTCCGTCTGTTTGTCCGTCTGCCTGTCCGTCTGTCTGTCCGTCTGTCTGTCCGTCTGTCTGTCTGTTCGTCTGTCTGTCTGTCCGTCTGTCTGTCCGTCTATCTGTCCGTCTTGCAGTCCGTCTGCATGTGCGTCTGTCTGTCCGTCTGTCTGTCTGTACATCTGTCTGTCCTTCTGTCCGTCCTTCTGTCTGTCCGTCTGTCTGTCTGTCTGTCCGTCTGTCTGTCCGTCTGTCTGTCTGTCCGTCTGTCTGTCTGTCCGTCTGTCTGTCCGTCTTGCAGTCCGTCTGCATGTGCGTCTGTCTGTCCGTCTGTCTGTCCGTCTGTCTGTCCGCCTGTCTGTCCTTCTGTCCGTCTGTCTGTCCGTCTGTCTATCTGTCCGTCTGTCTATCCGTCTGTCTGTCCGTCTGCCGTCTGTCTGTCCATATTAATTTGTGTACAAAGTACAGGTCGCAGTTTTCATCCGATCGTCTTCAAATTTGGTACAGGCACGTTTTTCGGTCCAGAGACGAAGCCTATTGAAATTGGAAAAAATCGGTTCAGATTTAGATATAGCTCCCATATATATGTTCGTCCGATTTGCAGTAACATTGCAATAAAATGGTCATTTGTTAACTGATTCTCTCGAAATTCGGCAGGAAGTATTTTCCTATGACTCTCGATATTACTGGTGAATTTCATGCAAATCGTTTCAGATTTAGATATAGCTGTCATATATGTATATATCCCGATTTTAACTTCTAGAGCCACTGCAAGTTCATTGTTTGACCCATCTTGCCAAAATTTTGCACAACTTCTTCCTCGACGACTACCACATTATCTAAGAAGTTTGCTCGAAATCGGTTCAGAATTAGATATAGCTGCCATATATATGTTTGTCAGATTTTGGGTAATTTGCCATAATGTTGTCATTTTTCAACCGTAGTTTTTACAGTTTGAACATATTTGCTTGCCGACGTCCATCAAAATTGGTTCAGAATTGGACATAGCTTCCACATGGTACTTATAGGGTAGGTGTAGGGTATTAGGTACAGTCAGCACCGCCCGACTTTTTCCAGAATTCGGAATTAGATATAGCTTCCATATATGTTCGTCTGATTTTGGGTAATTTGCCATAAAGTTGTCATTTGTCAACAGCAGTTTTTATAGTTTGAACATCAGCATTTCACATAGCTCCCACATTGCACTTATAGGGTTGGTGTAGGGTATTATACAGTCGGCACCGCCCGAATTTTGGCCTTTCTTTACTGGTTTCTATTTATTCTTAAACCAATTTTAATTCAATTTAAAATTGGTTTAAGAATAGTCGAGTTTTCTTTAGAAGAGGGAATAGCTTTAATCAACGTAGTCTGCTTGACAGATCTATGAGCTGTAGCCATACTAAAGACTTATTCTTCTTAGTATTACATGAACTTGCCCTCATATCCTTTTCATTTCCTTTTTTTTGCAGTTTTCCTTTAGCCCTGACACTTATCCATGTCATCATATTTCCAAAAAGTCATATTTATTGGAAAAATTGTGCCATGACCCTAAACACATATGTGTGTGTTCTTACTTTTGTTGGTTTCTCCATGATGGTCATCAAGTGAGCATATGTATGGAATTGCAAATACAACTCCTGTAGTGGTGCTTGGCAATTGTGCCATTTTTTCCCAACGACTAACTGTTGCACTAACGTTATTGGTATCGGTATTAGTATTGGTGTTTGTGTTGCTTTGGTTCACAGTTATGAGCAACTAATCGGTTTATCGGCTTAATGATTGTATTATTCAAGATTTTGGGGATTTCGGTTAGCATATGATTTGGGTGTTTGTCGACAACAAATGATTTGACCCCAAAGGATTATGTTGTTTTAAGTAGATTTTATGGGCCGTAATCATGTTCAAGCTATGAAATACTTGGAAACACACTCTAGCTAATCGCTCCCAAGGGAAGGTTATGACCGAGACAGACATTATATGTGACAATTTGTTTTTGTTTTAGTTTCGTTGATTGATTGTTGTGTTTTTTTTTTTTTTTTTTTGGAAATCAAGAAAGACAATTCGAGTTAAACAGATGACATAAAGTATCATTTAGTTTGTACACATACTCACATAATGCTGCTTATCATTTGTATCAATACAAATATTGTAGTTTAAAGGAGCTTAACAAATAATCCGATTATTATTCTTTGATTAAAAGAGGATTATTACAATACAGAATAAGAAAGTGTAGATATACTGATACTGTTGTATAACATTATACATCAATTAAAAGAAAATACATCACATCGCCACCTCATAATCTAAGGAAAGTGGAATGGGGTATGAGAGAGTGGGCAAGACGTATACAGTGGGCGACTAAAGTTTGGGCAAGATCCTAAATTTTGGTCAATATCGACTCCCGTTGCTTTTAAAGCCCCACCAGTGCGGTATAACTTTTAGCACCACACAAATAGAAACTCAATCCCATGGCAGCCGGTTGTACACACCGTTTTGACCCGATGGATTCTTCACCAGCAAGGGGTGCCGCCTCAGTGTATGTTTTCGTCCTTTTTTATATCCCCCACCGTAGGATAGGGGGTATAGTCATTCAATCATTCCATTTGCAACACATCGAAACCTCCATATCCGATCCTACAAAGTATATATTGTAACTTTTTTGCAACCTGCTCCGCGTTTTTTCCTTTACGGAAATAATAAAGTAAAATATGACGAAAATGCTCGTTTGTGGGCTCCATATTAAAATTGACGCCAAACAAACAAATGTAAACAAAATTTTCGCGCACTTTTTTTCTAAAGCAAGCTAAAAGTAACAGCTGATAACTGACAGAAGAAAGAATGCAATTACAGAGTCACAAGCCGTTGAAAAAATTTGTCAACGCCGACTATATGAAAAATCCGCAATTACTTTTTGGGCAACCCAATATATTTCGGATTGTAAAATTCTAAGACGATTTGTCTGTCTGTCTGTCCGTCCATCTGTTTTAATCACTCTAAAGCCTTCAAAAGTGTATATGATATTGAGCTGAAATTTGGCACAGATACGTCTCTTTGATGCGTGCTGGTTAAGTTCTTGAACGGGCCAATTCGGACCATATTTGAATCTAGGTTAGGTTAGGTTGAAAAGAGGGTGCAGATATTAATCCACCCCATGCCACTTTGGACACACACCTAAGCCAGTAATCGGCTTGGTGTATGCTCTAAAACCTATAAAGTAACCTCTTAAAAGAAAGTTCGGAATACCGTGCTACTTATAAAATCCTTAATTGTTTTCAATACCACTCCCCTAAGTTGATTCATGTCTGATATTGTGTCTTCACCTAAGCGCCGGTATCTGTTGAACGCGAAAGCCGGGCAATGACAAAGGAAATGCTCCTCATCATCTTCCCTACACATGCCCTACACATGCTGTCACTTGCCGCAACGATTTTATTGGGTTGCCCAAAAAGTAATTGTGGATATTTTAAAAAAGAAAGTAAATGCATTTTTAATGAAACTTAGAATGAACTTTAATCAAATATATTGGGTTGCCCAAAAAGTAATTGCGGATTTTTCATATAGTCGGCGTTGACAATTTTTTTCACAGCTTGTGACCCTGTAATTGCATTCTTTCTTCTGTCAGTTATCAGCTGTTACTTTTAGCTTGCTTTAGAAAAAAAGTGTTAAAAAAAGTATATTTGATTAAAGTTCATTCTAAGTTTTATTAAAAATGCATTTATTTTTTTTTTTTTAAATCCGCAATTACTTTTTGGGCAGCCCAGTACTTTTTTTACACTCTTTTTCTAAAGCAAGCTAAAAGTAGCAGCTGATAACTGACAGAAGAAAGAATGCAATTACAGAGTCACAAGCTGTGAAAAAAATTTTCAACGCCGACTATGAAAAATCCGCAATTACTTTTTGGGCAACCCAATACAAAGGTGAGCTCGTAGTCCTATGTGTCCCATTATGATACCAATAGCTATACTGACCTTCTCCTTGCTTTCTTTCAGTAATAGCCTCGTTTTCTCACGATCTGGATCCCCCCCATAGGATTCTCGCCGGCCTACCGACCGTTTAGCTGTTCCACAATGTTGCCGCAATTATACCGCAATGGTATTAGCTGCTCCCATCCTCAATCCATTCTCCCATCGCCTTAAGTCTCATAGCCGTAGTGGCTGCCTCACACTTAATCTGTATGTCAATGGTTTGGATATCTAGAATAGTCTCCAGTGCCCTAGGGAGCGTGGTCCTCATCGCTCCGTCTATGCCAAGACAACATGTTCTCTGTACCTGTTGTATGGTCCTAAGGTTGCACTTTTTCTCCATAGCAGTCGACCAAACTACTGAGGCGTAAGTCTTGGTCTAATCACGCTCCTGTAGAGCCAGTTAACTATCCTTGGATTCAGGCCCCATTTCGAGTCTACGGCCCATCTACATAGTGCCCAACATCTGTAAGCCTTCTCAGTAAGCTCCTGAATGAAAAACTTCCAATTCAGTTTCCTGTCCAAGATCACATCTAAGTATTTGACCTTCTCAGATATCGAAATCTTTTTCTCCATAGCAGTCCACCAAACTACTGAGGCGTAACTAAGTATTGGTCTCATCACGCTGCTGTAGAGCCAGTGGACTATCGTCAGATTCAGGCCCCATTTCGAATCTACGGCCCATCTACATAGCGCCCAACATCTGTAAGCCTTCTCAGTACGCTCCTGATTGTGACACTTCCAATTCAGTTTCCTGTCCAAGATCACACCTAAGTATTGGACCTAGTCAAATATCGAAATCGTCTTATGAGGAAACGTGGTGCGTTAAATTGGCCCATTGGCCCGTCTTCCTCGTGAACAGGCGTATTTCAGTCTTCTCTGGGTTAACATTGAGACCTCTGGGTCTAGCCCTGTTATATGCCATATGCAAGACCCTTTCGGCCCTTCTGCAAAGCTCGTTCGGATCATTACCTCTCAGAAGTATTATAACATCCCTCCTCAGTTAGCATCCGTAATAGGTCATTTAATCCCACCTCAGTTAGCATCCGTAATAGGTCATTTATGGTGGTCACCCATAGGAGTGGCGATAAAATGCCCCCCTGTGGCGTGCCCTGTGCCACTTTCTCCCTTATATTTATGCCATTGAACACACAATTTATCCACCTGTTCCTTAGCATATGGTTTATCCAGTCTCTAGGGACCGGGTCCACCCGGTACTGGTCTAAGGATTGGCTCAGTGTGTATTGTAGTGTGTGCAATATACGCAACAGCAGCATCCCAGCCCCAAGTGTATATTTTTTACAATTGTCTGAGATGCAAGATCGGCGATGTAGTTATGAGTCGTAAGGATCGCTCAAGGAATGGAGGTTGGTGATTGGCCTTCGTGATACACCATTCCGTGCAATATAGACCCATCTTGTCTGCGCCTTGCGCCAATGACCCCTACATGGAGTGCATGGGGATAGCAGTCAGGCCCGGTACTGCCGAGATAGAGCTATACAACATGTACATACCACTGGTTGGTAGTTGTGATCCAGTTAATAGCCAAGCTAACAAGCCCGAGAAAAGAAGGCTACTGTCTGGCCCAGGGCTGCGGGCCAGACAGTAGCCTTCTTTTTCCTCGACTCTGACCCCGGATCGGAGTCCAAGTCGAAGTCGTAGTATTAAGCCGGAGTTGAGGAGCTTTTCGGAGTCGGGGCTAACGTGCTCAACTCCGAATCAAACTCCGGCTTAATAGTCCCACAACGACTTTGACTCTGGCTTCAAAAACTCGACTCGACTACGCAGCCCTGGTCTGGCCACAATCGTCTGGTTCAAGGAGACTTCAATGTTTCATAGCATTGTCCCCTAGGTAACGACCAGCGGGGCATAGCTTTGGCAAAGTAGATTGAAATCCTCACATTTTGCATGGTGAATTAGGATGCCCCCCCTAGGATTACGAGGAGATGTAGCAGCTCCCCTGAAAGCTCCACCTTTTGCACGGTGAATGAGGATGTCACCACTACTACGACTACGAGGAGATGTAGCAGCTCGCCAGATATTTCAATTATTGGGTTGCCCAAAAAGTTATTGCGGATTTTTCATATAGTCGGCGTTGACAAATTTTTTCACAGCTTGTGACTCTGTAATTGCATTCTTTCTTCTGTCAGTTATCAGCTGTTACTTTTTGCTTGCTTTAGAAACAAAGTGTAAAAAAAGTATATTTGATGAAAGTTCATTTTAAGTTTTATTAAAAATGCATTTACTTTCTTTTAAAAAATCCGCAATTACTTTTTGGGCAACCCAATACATCTTCTGATCTCCTGAGTGACGTATCCGGGTAAGCCGTAATTTCTTTGGGATCAAACCAACTCTCCATAATTCTCAACATCGATCGACCACCCGATTTCATAATCTCTCAGCTCTGGACGTTTATCAATTAGAAGAAGGCCGATTGGATTGCCTCCAGAGAGTACATCAATAGAGGCTTCAGTGAACTCGAATGTGCCTGTTGCCGAAAGGAAATTCCGAGATATCATTAAAGCAGCAGCCGCTCGCTTTATACCAGCCCATCGAATACCACAAGTGCGGTTCCATTTCCCGAGGCAGTCAATGGTGGAGGCCACCATGGCGCAGAGGTTAGCATGTTCGCCTATAACGCTGAACGCCTGGGTTCGAATCCTGGCGAGACCTTCAGAAAAATTTAAGCGGTGGTTTTCTCCTCCTAATGCTGGCAACATTTGTGAGGTACTATGCCATGTAAAGCTTCCGTACGAAGAGGTGTCGCACTGCGGCAAGCCGTTCGGAATCGGCTATAAGAAGGAGGTCCCTTATCATTGAGCTTAAACTTGAATCGAACAGCACTCATTGATATGTGAGAAGTTTAGCGGAATGTTCAAGGGCAAAATTTGCAATTTTTCCTTTGTTAAGTTAAGTTTAAGTGGCAGTCTGCATCAGATTCATTTAGACGTTTTCCTCCAATGTGATGCTATAGGAACGAACTCACTTGAAACATACTGTAGCTTGATTTTAATAGACGGACGGACAATCGCATCAGAGAGTGGTTCTAAGTCGAAACGTATCCTTATCAATGGGCTTATCTCCCTTCTTCCTATCTCTCGCCCTGTATCACGGTAGTGGTGTAAGGTTTAATGAACACTGTTAAAAATTTATATTACTTTGCATAGTAGTTGACATCAAATGCATTGATGTAATGTTATAATAATTCCCCCATATTACAATATTGACTATAATCTGCTTTGTTTTGTTTTGATGTTTTTCTCTTGCCACAAAATAAATAATTTTCATTTAATTGCCTTCATGTTGACTTAATTTGTTTTGAGCAAACTTTTCGATTACCTTGCAAAGCCACAAGCTATTTTCGAATATAACCACATTGTCGGCATTCAAAAATGTACACAAATTTGGATCATGAGACTATAGATGACCGAACACCCACCGACCGACCATAAATGTGACAATATAAGATTGATTTATACAAATGTTTTTAATTGGATTTCATGTCCTTCGATTCACTTGACAATAGGAATTATCATACGGCACAGAGATTTTCCCATGTTTGTATGGTTCTGCGTTTAATGACAATGGGAAAAGCAAACATAAAATAATTTCAAATAATATCCTTGATAAACAATAGCAAGAAATTGCGTATGTAGGTGAATGTGTGTGTGTGGTGTTTGTATTCATTCACTCTATGGCTACTTTATGTGCATGTTGTCTGTGGCAGAAAGGACACTAAAGTGGTAGTCGACTTGGAAATAGAGTGACCCACAAGTCTAGCATTTGTTTTGTCACCACAAAAAACAAATAGAAGCGAAGAAACCAACGAAGGCACTACACATTTTACACACACACAGATAGACATACACACACATACATAGACTAACTTACTGACATTCTGACTTTTTGCCGGAGCTGCACAATTTAAGTTTGATCAACAAATATTTTCCTTATCACACCAACATTGTGACCAAGAGTTCCCCCTTTTTCCTTGGCAAAAGGCATAGACGTAGGAAATCAAGGAGATAATATTGGGTTGCCCAAAAAGTAATTGCGGAAACTTAGAATGAACTTTAATCAAATATACTTTTTTTACACTTTTTTTCTAAAGCAAGCTAAAAGTAACAGCTGATAACTGACAGAAGAAAGAATGCAATTACAGAGTCACAAGCTGTGAAAAAATTTGTCAACGCCGACTATATGAAAAATCCGCAATTACTTTTTGGGCAACCAATACAAACAAATTATCTATTGAATATTATGGTTGTTGAAATCGCAAAAAAAATTTTAAGACCAAAAAGAAGAATTCTAAATAAAAACATATTGGGACATTAAATAGAACATCTCACGCCCTACATTGTAGAGATATGACCAAAATTGTGGATTTTACTGCCCTAAAAGTCCATATCGGATGAAATATACACACTGGAGATATATCTAAATTTGGTGAAGATAGCACCAAAATTGTGGCTTGTACAGCCTTAATAGTTCAAATCGGATGAAAGATATATATAGGAGCTATATCTAAATCTGAACCGATTTTGAAGAAATTTTCCACATATGTTAAGATCCGTCACAAAACAGTCCGTGCCAAATTTGGTGCAGATCGGTTGAAAATTGTAGCCACTACGGCCATTTAGGTGCAAATCGGTCGATACATATATATGGGAGCTATATCTAAATCTGGACCGATTTTTATGTAATTTTGCACACATATGGAGACGTAAATAAAACGTCTCCCCATGCTAAATTTTGTAAAGATCGGTAAAAAATTGTGGCTTCCATGGCCTTAAACGGCCATATCGGATGAAAGATATATATGGAAGCTATATCTAAATGTGGACTGATTTTCATGAAATTTTCCACACATATTAGGACGTCCAATAAAACACCTCGCACAAAATACTTTAAAGATCGGACTAAAACTGTGGCTTTTACACCCATAAAAGTCCATATCGGATGAAAGATATATATGGGAGCTATATTTAAATCTGAACCGATTTTTATGAAATTTTGCACACATATGTAGACCTCAAAAAATACAAAATGCCAAGTTTTGTAAAGATCGGGCAAACATTGTAACTTCTACAGCCTTAAAAAGCCATATCGGGTGAAAGATATATATGGGAGCTATATCTAAATCTGAACTGATTTCGATGAAATTTTGCACATATATTAAGACTTCACAAAAACGACTCCAAGTCAAATTTGGTGAAGATCGAACCAAAATTGTGGCTCCTACAGCCTTAATAGTTCAAATTGGATGAAAGATATATATGGGAGCTATATCTAAATCTTAACCGATTTTGATGAAATTTTCCAGATATGTTCAAATCAATAACAAAACAGTCCGTGCCAAATTGTATGCAGATCGGTTGAAAATTGTAGCTACTAGGGCCATTTAAGTGCAAATCGGATGATACATATATATGGGAGCTATATCTAAATCTAAACCGATTTTAATGAAATTTTCCACACATATGAACACCTCAATTAAAATACCCAATGCCAAATTTTGTAAAGATCAAAGGAAAATTGTGGCTTCTACAGCCTAAAAAAGACATATCGGATGAAAGATATATATGGGAGCTATATCGAAATCTTGACCGATTTTTATGAAATTTCGCACATATATGGAGACGTCGAATAAAACACTCCACGCCAAATTTTGTAAAGATCGGAACAAAATTGTGGCTTCTACAGCCATAAAAGGCCATATCGGATGAAAGATATATATGGGAGCTATATCTAAATCTGAACCGATTTTTTTCAAAATCAATAGCGTTTGTCCTTGGGCCAAAACAGTGACATGTGCAAAATTTCCTGACAACCGGACAACAAATACGACCTGCACTTTGAATACAAGAATACATGGTCTCACAGACGGACATGGCTAAATCGAATCAGAAAGTGATTCTGAGTCGATCGGTATACTTATCAATGGGTCTAGCTCTTCTCCTTCTTAGCGTTGCAAACAAATGCACAAATCTATAATACCCTGTACCGCAGTGGTGTACATGCCAAATTTCTGACAAACCAGGCAAAATTAAAGCTTCTTGGAACCGAACAAGGATAATCCAGAGATCGGTTTATTGGCACTGTCGTTGGAAGTCGTACAAAATTTTAGCTAAAATCGGACAATAATTACGGTGTGCAGGAGCCGAAGATGTCAAATCGGGAGATCGGGTTATAGCGGTGTTATATCAGGTATTAAATCGACTTCAACTGTACTTGGCACAGTTGTTGAAAGTCATAACAGAACGCTACATGGAAAAAGTTGGCCGACAAAATTGCGGCTTCCGGGGGTTCAATATATCGAATCCGAATATAGGGTTATATGGAACTATATCAGGTTAAAGACCGCTTTGCAGCGTACCGTGCTTGAACGGTTCGCTGGATATCATAACAGAACACTACATGCAAAATTTCAGCTTAATCGGAAAAAATACGGCTTCCAGGGGTTCAAGTTATCAAATTGGGAGATGGGGTTATAGGCGAGCTATATTAGGTTAGAGACCGATTTCAAACGTTCATGGCACAGTTGTTGAAAGTCGTAACAGAACACTTCATCCAAAAGTTTAGCCAAATCGCATAAAAATTACAAACTAAATGAGCTGAAGATGTTAAATCGTGAGTTTGGGTTATATGGGAGCGATATCAGGTTATGGACCGATCAGGTTTGTCACGTATGCTAAAGGTTATATAAATTAAGAGAAATCGGGTAATAAATTGGGCTTCTATGGGCTTAAGATCCAAATCGGTGGATCGGTCTTTATGACAGCTATATCAAAGCACGTTCCGATTTGGACTATTTTCAGTTTGAAAGTCCCTTAGTCTGCTGTTCGGTGTTTATGGCAGGTATATCTGATAATAGTCCGAACGGGACCATATTCCGGCTTTAGAAGATGGGCTGTATTAGACAATTTATTGATATAGCCCTATGTAAACCGATCTCCCGATTTTAGGCCTATGGACCAAAGAAGCCACACTTATTGCACGATTTTGCTGAAATTTGGCACAATGAGTTGTAACTTGTAACAACAGTCTTAACTTAACTTCAGTAGACGGATCTCTCGATGTAGAGTCCAGGCCCACAGAAGCCGCATTCATAGCTCGATTTGGCACAATGAGTTGTACAAAGACCCTCAACTTCGGTATCGAATGTGGTGAAGATCAGACAATATCTTAATATAGGCCCCTTATAGAACGATCTCCTATATAAGGTCTAAGACCCAAAGAAGCAGCATTTAATACCTCATTTTTATACCCACCACCGACGGATGGGGGTATATTCATTTTGTCATTCCGTTTGCAACACATCGAAATATCCATTTGCGACCCTATAAAGTATTCTTGATCAGCGTAAGACGATCTAGACATGTCCGTCCGTCTGTCCGTCTGTCTGTTGAAATCACGCTACAGTCTTCAAAAATAGAGATATTGAGCAGACACTTTGCACAGATTTTTTTTTTGTCCATAAGCAGGTTAAGTTCGAAGATGAGCTATATCGGACTATATCTTCATATAGCCCCCATATAGACTGATCCGCCGATTTAGGGTCATAGGCCAATAGAAGCCACATTTATTTTCCGATTTTGCTGAAATTTGGGACAGTGAGTTGTGTTAGGCCCTTTGGCATCCTCCGTCAATTTGGCTCAGATCGGTTCAGATTTGGATACAGCTGCCATATAGACCGATCCCCCGATTTAGGGTCTTAGGCCCATAAAAGCCACGTTTATTATCCGATTTTGCTGAAATTTGGGACAATGAGTTGTGTTAGGCCCTTCGATATCCTTCGTTAAATTGGCCCAGATCGGTTCAGATTTGGATATAGCTGCCATATAGACCGATCCTCCGATTTTGGGTCTTAGGCCCATAAAAGCCACGTTTATTATCCGATTTTGCTGAAATTTGGGACAATGAGTTGTGTTAGGCCCTTCGGCATCCTCCGTCAATTTGGCCCAGATAGGTTCAGATTTGGATAGAGCTGCCATATAGACCGATCCTCCGATTTAGGGTCTTAGGCCCATAAAAGCCATATTTATTATCCGATTTTGCTGAAATTTGGAACAGTGAGTTGTGTTAGACCCTTCGACATCCTTTGTTAACTTGGCCCAGATCGGTTCAGATTTGGATATAGCTGCCATATAGACCGATCCTCCGATTTTGGGTCTTAGGCCCATAAAAGCCGCATTTATTATCCGATTATGCTGTTATTTGGGGCAGTGAGTTGTGTTAGGCCCTTCGACATCCTTCATCAATTTGGTCCAGATCGGTCCAGATTTGGATATAGCTGCCGTATAGACCGATCCTCCGATTTAGGGTCTTAGGCCCATAAAAGCCACATTTATTATCCGATTTTGCTGAAATTCGGGACAGTGAGTTGTGTTAGGCCTTTCGACATCCTTCGTTAAATTGGCCCAGATCGGTTCAGATTTGGATATAGCTGCCATATAGACCGATCCGCCGTTTTAGGGTCTTAGGCCCATAAAAGCCACATTTATTACCCGATTTTCCTGAAATTTGGGACAGTGAGCTGTGTTAGGCCCTTCGATATCCTCCGTCAACATGGCTCATATCGGTTCAGATTTGGATATAGCTGTCATATAGACCGATCCGCCGATTTAGGGTCTTAAGCCCATAAAAGCCACATTTATTATCCGATTTTGCTGAAATTTGGGACAGTGAGTTGTGTTAGGCCCTTTGGCATCCTGCGTCAATTTGACTCAGATCGGTTCAGATTTGGATATAGCTGCCATATAGACCGATCCTCTGATTTAGGGTCTTAGGCCCATAAAAGCCATATTTATTACCCGATTTTGCTGAAATTTGGGACAGTGAGCTGTGCTAGGCTCTTCGACATCCTTCGTCAACATGGCTCATATCGGTTCAGATTTGTATATAGCTGTCATATAGACCGATGTCTCGGTTTTAAGTTTTGGGACCATAAAAAGCGCATTTATTGTTCGATGTTTTTTAAATTTATGACAAAGAGTTAAGTTAAGCCCCTCCACATATTTCTGCAATTTGGTCTAGATCGATCAAGATTTGCAAATAGCTGCCATAAAAACCGAACTCTCGATTTAAAGTCTTGGCCCCATAAAAGGCGCATTTTGTAATCCGATTGCACTGAAATTTGACACACTGACTTATGTTATGCTTTTCGATATCCGTGTCGTATATAGTGCAGATCGGTTTATTTTTAGATATAACTATTGGGTTGCCCAAATAGTAATTGCGGATTTTTTAAAAGAAAGTAAGTGCATTTTTAATAAGACTTGGAATGAACTTTAATCAAATATACTTTTTTACACTTTTTTTCTAAAGCAAGCTAAAAGTAACAGCTGATAACTGACAGAAGAAAAAATGCAATTACAGAGTCACAAGCTGTGGAAAAATTTGTCAACGCCGACTATATGAAAAATCCGCAATTTCTTTTTGGGCAACCCAATAATTTATAACAACAGTCTTAACTTTACTTCGGTAGACGGATCACACGATATAGAGTCCTGGCACATAGAAGCTTCATTAATAGCTCGATTTGGCGCAATGAGTTGTACTAAGACCCTCAACTTCGGCATCGAATATGGTGAAGATCAAACAATATTTTAATATAGGTCCCTTATATTGTAGAACGATCCCCTATTTAAGGTCTAAGATCCAAACAAGCAGCATTTATTATCTCATTTTTGATGCTAGGCCTATGCGGAGTATGGCTCGGATTAGACCATAATTGGATATAGCTGCCACCGGCTCATAGATAAAGCATTTTCCACGGGTTTTTTCGAGAAGTGGTTGCTTTGTATATACCGGAGGTGTTGGATTATCCAAAATTCAACCCGGCCAAACTTAATGCCTTTCTACTCATTTCCATATCAATCAATTGAATGCAAATTGCAAATTTTGCCTGTGAACATTCCACTAAGGAACAGGGGCCAACTTCTCACACATCAATGAGTGCAGTCCGATTCAAGTTTAAGCCTCCTTTTTATAGCCGAGTCCGTAGGGCGTGCCACAGTGCGACACCTCTTTGGAGAGAAGTTTTACATGACATAGTACCTCACAAATGTTGCCAGCATTAGGAGGGGAAAACCACCGCTGGAAATTTATCTATGATGGTCCCGCCAGGATTCGAACCCAGGCGCTCAGCGTCATAGGCGGTCATGCAAACCTCTGCGCTAGGGTGGCCTCAATTGAATTTGTTCTTCAAATTCCCCTTCCAACGCCCATGACTTGTGGTTACATTAAATTATAACCATATGAGGCTTCAAGAGAAACCAAAAAAAAAAAAAAAAAAAACAACAATTTAAACATCTGTATCCCACAAACATTGCGGGTGCCAAACAAATATTTCAGAGATATCTAAACTGTAATGGGGAGCAGAAGTCTAGTGAAAATGTTATTGCTTTTGTCATCGTTAGGGGACTTTTCATGTGGACATTTATGTAGGTCAGTGTTGCAGCCAATTTCAAATTTTGGTCATTCATTTTTTGGGGCATTAAAAATTTCGCCATGTTCAGCATTTGTTGAACACGTTTTCAGTTTTCACTTACCATTGTGAAATGTTAGTAAATCACATTTTGTAAAACTCATAAATCAATAAATATTTTTAAGCTTGATTTATCACACACATAAATATGTATGAATGTGTGTGCAGTACACTGTGTGTGTGAGAGCATGTAAGAGACCAACAAATCAAGCAGCATTAATAAATTTGCAAACAAACAAGGGGAGACAATAGGCAACGTCTAAGGGGGTGTGCAGTTGTTCTCCATATGTGTATTGTTTGCAATTTCAAAAACCCAAACTGAAGCATTCAGCGTTTGCAATATCTAATCAGACGTTGTGGAGAGATAAAACAAGTAAAAAGGCGTTAAGTTCGGCCGGGCCGAACTTTGGATACCCACCACCTCGGGTATATATGTAAACCACCTTTCATCAAAATTCGGTGAAAATTTCATAAGTTATACTCATATACCTCATACCGATCTGAACTATATACGACACGGATGTCAAAAAGCCGAACATAAGTCACTGTGTCAAATTTCAGTGAAATCGGATTATAAATGCGCCTTTTATGGGGCCAAGACTTTAAATCGAGATATCGGTCTACATGGCAGCTATATCCAAATCTGGACCGATTTGGGCAAAGTTGCATAAACATGTCGAAGAGCCTAACACTAAGCACTGTCCCAAATTTCGGAGAAATCGGATAATAAATGCCTCTTTTATGGGCCCTAAACCTTAAATCCAGAGATCGGTCTATATGGCAGCTATATTCAAATCTGGACCGATCTGGGCAAAATTGAAGAAGGACGTCGAAGAGCCTAACCAAACTCACTGTCTCAAATTTCAGCGACATCGGACAATAAATGCGTCTTTTATTGCCCCAAAACCTAAAACCGAGATATCGGTCTATATGGCAGCTATATCCAAATCTGGACTGATCTGTGCGATATTGCAGATGTATGTCAAGGGGCTTAACCTAACTCACTGTTCTAAATTTCGGGGACATCGGGCAATAAATGAGCATTTTATGGGCCCAAAACCATAAATCAAGAAATCGGTCTATATGGCAGCTATATCCAAATTTGAACCGATCTGGACCAAATTGAAGAAATATGTCAAAGGGCCTAACACATCTCACTGTCCCAAATTTCAGCAATATCGGATAATAAATGTGGCTATTATGGGCCTTACACCATAAATCGGAGGATCGATCTATATGGCAGCTATATCCAAATCTGGACCGATCTGAGCCAAATTAACAAAGGATGTCGATGGGCCTTACACAATTCACTGCCCCGAATTTCATCAAAATCGGATAGTAAATGTGGCTTTTGTGGGCCTAAGACCCTAAACCGGAGGATCGGTCTATATGGCAGCTATATCCAAATCTGAACCGATCTGAACCAAATTAAAGAAACATGGCAAAGGGCCTAAGACAACTCACTGTCCCAAATTTCAGCGAAATCGGACCATAAATGTGGCTTTTATGGGCCTTAGACCCTAAATCGGAGGATCGGTCTATATGGCAGCTATATCCAAATCTGAACCGATCTGAGCCAAATTGGCAAAGGATGTCGAAGGGCCTAACACAACTTACTGTCCCAAATTTCAACAAAATCGGATAATAAATGTGGCTTTTATGGGCCTAAGACCCTAATTCGGCGGATCGGTCTATATGGGGGCTATATCAAGATATAGTCCGATATAGCCCATCTTCGAACTTAACCTGCTTATGGACAAAAAAAGAATCTTTGCAAAATTTCAGCTCAATATCTCTATTTTTAAAGACTGTAGCGTGATTTCAACAGACAGACGGACAGACGGACGGACATGTCTTGATCGTCTTAGATTTTTACGCTGATCAAGAATATATATACTTTATAGGGTCGGAAATGGATGTTTCGATGTGTTGCAAACGGAATGACAAAATGAATATACCCCCATCCTTCGGTGGTGGGTATAAAAACAAAAGTAAACATTTAAGAATTTATAAAAATTCAGGGCATTGGAGAATTTTCTAGATATCCCGCCCATAGGAAATTTTGCCCATGAACATTTCATTAAGGAACAGGGGCATATTTCGCACATATCAATGAAAGCAGTCCGATTCAAGTTTAAGCTCAATGATAAGGGGCCTCCTTCTTATAGGCGAATCCGAAAGGCGTGCCTCAGTGCGATACCTCTTTGGAGAGAAGTTTTTACATGGCATATAGCACCTCACAAATGTTGCCAGCAGTAGGAGGGGAAAACCACCGCTAAAAATATTTTCTGACGGTCTCGCCAGGAATCGAACCCAGGCTTTCGGAGTCATAGGCGGATATGCTAACCTCTGCGCTTCGGTGGCCTCCGTAGCCAGCCTTAAAATAAACAATTTATCCTTGATACAATATCTGATGTTCCAGGCAGTGTGGATTACACTCTACCTGAGATAAAGTATGACCCTTAAGGCGATGGAAGAATGGATTGAGAATACGGGCAGTTCATAGCATCACAGTATAATCGTGGTGACGATAGGAAACCTGGATGGAATGGAAGATTTTTCATTTAGAATAACTGAGACTGTACAGGAGGTCGAGTGCGAGGCATTGCTGCCCGCCGCAGGGTCTTTGAATGACGGAACTCTGGTATTGTCATTTGGAAGTTCATACTAGACAGATGCATCAAAGCCAGAGGCCGATGTGGGCCGTCTGCATCGAGTATCCAGGGACTGAGATCTTTTTCTGACTCACTGACCTTCATGTGGTCCAACAAGAGAGAACGAGGCAATCTTGGGATGCTTGAGTGTTACGAGCTAGTGGAAAAGATTTCGAGACTTTGTAACATTTCCTATGTCAGTGACCGGCTTTCGATTTTCGAGAGAAGAGTCTCAGTGGAGAGTCAGGTGGCACTGGCTGTTAATTAAATACTGAGTGCCAGTGATACTCGAGATGACAAGGGCGAGTTGATGGCGCCTTCAAATAACCAATGGCCAACATCAGCGTCTGTTCCCAGGTTAGGGGCGGCTGGAGGCGAGCGTCGTATCTTGGAGCAAGCGGCTCGCCACAACGAGAGATACATATGCAATCCCACAAAACCCATGCGGTTGGGGCGCTGGGCCGCCCCAACCGCTCCCGGAAAACTATGAGAAACAAAGGAATAGAAAAAAAAAACGGACCCCCCCCAACGTTGACGATCCACGCAAACGAAAAAAGGACCATGATTTGTGGATCTGCACCTGGAATGTCCACACTCTTTATAGGGAAGGTGCAGTATACGCGTTGGCGGATGTATTAGAGAAGTACCAGGCAGATATTACCGCCTTACAGGAAGTGCGATGGACGGGGAATGGCGTCACTACAACACCAAAAGGGGAAGAACTATACTACAGCTGCCATAAAACGAGACATGAATTTGGCTGTGGATTTGTGATTAGTCGGAGACTGAAACACCTTGTCTCCAGTTTTACTCCGGTAGATGAGAGGCTAGGCACAATCCGCATAAAAGCCAAATTCTTCCACACCAGCCTTATTTGTGCCCATGCCCCGATGGAAGACAAGGACGAGCAGACCAAGGATATTTTCTGCGAGAGCCTTGAGAGAGAATATGATCGCCCATGATATTAAAATCGTTGTGGGAGATTTTAATGCCAAGATAGGGAAGAAAGACTTTTTTGGTCCTACAGTCGCAAAGTTTAGCCTTCACGGGATAACGTGCAGTAATGGGTGAAGGCTGAAAGATTTCACCGCGGCAAAAAACATGGTAGTTAGTAGCACCAGATTTCAACATAAAAATATTCACAAAGCCGCATGGCTGTCACCCGATCAAAACACGAGAAATCAAATTTATCACGTTGTAATAGATGGAAGGCATTCATCCGGCGTGTTAGATGTACGATCGATCCGTAGAGCGAATATAGATTCGGATCACCTTGTTGCGGCTAAGGTTCGCACCCGTTTGAACATGGCAAGGAAAGTACGATCTGACACTGCACGGAAGCTGGATATTGAAAAGCTGCAAATACAACAAATGGCAGCGGCATACTCCACTCGACTGACCCAACTGCTTGATGACAGCACTCCTTGTTCCGATGATATAATGGCGCAGTGGCAAACTATTGCCCACTCCATGGAAAGCCATGGTACGACCAAGAGTGTCGAGATGCTACTGAAGCTAAGTATGCGGCATATAGAGCAACCCAGCAATCAGTAGCAACGCGCCAGATGAAGGAGAGGTATCGGGAGAAAAGGAGAGAGGAGAAATGTCTACTCCCTAGATAGAAAAAGGAAATGGAAAGACGTGAGTGCGAGCGAATTAAGATGTATAGGAGTAAGAATAAAGTCCGGAAATTCTACCAAAGAATTAAACATCCAACCGATGGCTTTGGTGCAGGCACATCCTCCTGCAGAGACAAAGAAGGAAATCTGGTAACTGACACATATAACATGCTGAGTATATGTAAAGAACATTTTACCCAACTGCTAGTGTCCGACGGTGGCGGCGAAGAGAATACCGCAGTAGCAGTGACCTGACTAAAGAACAACAAGGCAGCAGGAGCCGACGGGTTACCCGCCGAACTATTTAAAACCGGAGGCGACACGCTGATAAGGCGTATGCATCAGCTTATCTGCGCAATCTGGGTAGAAAAACGCTTACCCGATGATTGGAATCTCAGCGTACTATGTCCCGTACACAAGAAAGGAGACAAGACGGCATGTGCCAACTGCAGAGGATTAAGCCTTTCGAGCGTACTGAGTGAAAGATTAAAATCTAAAGTCAATGAGATAATTGGGTCCTATCAATGCGGCTTTAGACCTGGTAAATGCACCCTAGACCAGATATTCCCACTGCGCCAAATCCTGTTGGAGACCCGAGAAAGACAAATCACTACAAAGCCACTTTCGATTCTCCTTTACGTTTAAAGGTAGAGAGTCAGTGAAAATGGGTCTGCCAGTAAATGGAGATAAGACGAAATGGATGGCCCCAACTCCCAAAAAGCCTTGCACAACCAAGCATATAAAGAAAATGGAGAAAGTTGGGAACCACAACTTTGAGACAGTCAGTAACTTTATCTACCTTGGCACCGCCGTAACCGAAACGAATGACACTAGTTTTGAGATTAAGCGAATAATAATACTGGCAAACAGATGCTACTTTGGACTAAGTAAGCAGTTTAGAAACAAGGCCACCTCTCGACAGACGAAGACTACACTATACAAGACACTGATACAACCCATGCTGTTATATGGTTCTTAAGCATGGCTGCTTGTGAAAGCAGATGAGGCAGTGCTTGGAGTGTTTGAGAGAAAGATTCTTCGTAAAATATATGGACCAGTTTCCGTTAATGGAGAATATAGGCGACGTATGAACCACGAGCTGTATGACGAGCTTGGTTACACGCATCAAAATAGAACTGCTGCATTGGCTAGGTCATGTTGTCAGAATGGATGAAGAAGCTCCAGCAAAGAAGTCTTTTCGCAAACCGGGAAGGCCAAAAGCCCAATAGAAAGATCAAGTGGTGGGAGACACTTTAAAACTTGTTGTCAGAGATTTTAGAATGGGCGCAGAAGATCGAGGCGCTTAGAACGCCATTCTAAGTTCGGCTAGTGGAACATATATTCTGTCATAGCCAATTAAAGTAAAGTCAGTAAAAGCCATATAGACCGATCTGTCGATGTAACGTATAAAGGCGGCATTTATTGCCAAATTTCGCTGAAATTGGACACCGTGGGTTGTACTTTGGTCCCCAATATCCGAATGGTCCAGATAGGACCATTTTTCGGTAAAGCCGATCTACCGATTATGGGTCTTAAAGCTTTAACTGCTACACAAATTTCCTGATTTCGCTGAAGTTTTAAATGATGAGTTGCAGTATCGGATTATCGGAACCAAATTTGGTTCAATTCAGGCTATATTTTTATATATCTTACCTAAAGACCGGTCAGCCGATTTAATGTCTTAAGTCCATAATTGGTGCCTTTTTTAACCGATTTAACTCAAATTGGGAACACTGAGCTGTATTAAGTTTACAGCTATCTAAATCGAATATGGTCCACTTCGAACCTTATCCAAAGTTCTCTACAAACGATTTAAATCAGTTTTTAATTGGTTTAGAGATTTTCAGAAAATTTTCCTTTGTCTAGTTTTGTCGCTCTGAAAAATTTCAATAAAGTTTTCATTTTATTGAAATTTTGCAGAGAGACAATATTACATTTACCAAAAAAATAAATAAATCATAGAAATTTTTCTTACCTATGCTTCCAATGAAAATCTCCCTCCATCATGGCTACCCCGCTGTAAATCAAAAATGTTAACCATACTTCAAAATATGTTTGGTAATAGAAACAAAAACTTACATAGGTTATGAACCTTTAGAATTCAACTTCAGTTAAATGCCTTCCCTTTATGACATTAAAATCCCATGCCAATACTTCAGATGGTTGCATCCAATGCTTAATAGCCTACTGACAGTCATCTACTGTTGCAGCTCTTAAATCAACTCAAAGTGACAAACATGTTAGGCAAGAGATTTCAATCTAAGTCCCAAATCGATTTTATCATTTACTAATTCTCCTGACATTATCCAAGTACCTTCCATCAACTTTTTCTCTTTCTCCCCTCTCCTTTTCTCTCTTCCCTTTTCCTCATCGTATTATCGACTGCAATATAAGTCCCCAAATCAGATGACAACAATTTCGAGGGTACAACTTCAACAACTGTGCCATCAGCAAAAATCACATCTCGTACCATGCGTTGCATGCATGGCAACAAGGACGTTGAAACATCCTTAAATTGTTCACATGAACGAAGATAATACTCTGCAGTTTGCAAAGGAAACCATCAAAGATTTCGGTGAATGTGAAACTCAAACAACCAATAAGAGTGGAAATGCCAGCAGCCACCCATGAAACAGGTCCAACACTTAAAAAATATGCACACTGGCGTAGGCCAGGGGAATCTCTATAAAACACCATATTTTGTTGTTGGATTTCTTTGTCCAGCTGAAACCAATAGGCTTTGATTTTCATTCTATATTTAGAATAGAAAGCTAAATAAAACCCCTGTTTTAATAGTTAAGGCAAATAGTGTTGTGCATTACATGCATTGGACAGGCTACGGATATTGCGATTTTGAAGCTGACCAACGCTTCATTATCAGTCCAATAATCCTCAAAACTATTACATGCTTCCACTCACTCGCCAATTAGTGAGCTGTGCAATGGTATAGGCATCCCTCTCATATCAGGG
>NC_081553.1:212932269-212949769 GCF_963082655.1 Stomoxys calcitrans
ATAATGATTGCATGGAGTACTTGTTCTGCTCATGTATGGGTCTATAGGGCCCACAGGCCTTCTATTTTAGGTAAGCGGTTTTGCTCCGATCTCGGCGATCTTGCAGATGAGTCCCAGGGTATTTTCCTCAAGCAAGTGGTTAAGACGGGACAAGGTAAAATCTCATACACGCGGTCATGTGTGCCTAGAAGAGCAGGATCACAGGATGGTGCTCACCGAGAAAACACTTTGATGATGGCGTACCGATACTCCAGGGTACAAATAAGTGAATGCGTGCCGAATAGACGCTCTCCTCTTGTATTTTCTTCTTATATTTTCACATATTTATACCCTCCACCATAGGATGGGGTTATACTAATTTCGTCATTCTGTGTATAACACCTCGAAATATGCGTCTAAGAACCCATAAAGTATATACAGTCTTAATCGTCATGAAATGTTAAGTCGATCTAGCAATGTCCGTCTGTCCGTCCGTCTGTCAGTCCGTCCGTCTGTCCTTTGGTCCGTCCGTCCTTTGGTCCGTCCGTCCGTCCTTCGGTCCGTCCTTCCGTCCGTCCTTCGGTCCGTCCGTCCTTCGGTCCGTCCTTCCGTCCGTCCTTCGGTCCGTCCGTCCTTCGGTCCGTCCTTCCGTCCGTCCTTCGGTCCGTCCTTCCGTCCGTCCTTCCGTCCGTCCTTCCGTCCGTCCTTCCGTCCGTCCTTCCGTCCGTCCTTCCGTCCGTCCTTCCGTCCGTCCTTCCGTCCGTCCTTCCGTCCGTCCTTCCGTCCGTCCTTCCGTCCGTCCTTCCGTCCGTCCTTCCGTCCGTCCATCTGTCTGTAGAAAGCATGCCAACTTTCGAATGAGTAAATCTAGGCGCTTGAAATTTTGCACGAATACTTTTCCTAAGTGTAGGTCGGTTGGGATTGTAAATGGGCCAATTCGGTCGATGTTTTGATATAGCTGCCATATAAACCGATCTCTTATCTTGACTTCTTGAGCAACTAGAGGGCGCAATTCTCGTCCGATTTGACTGAAATTCTGCAAGTGGTCTTTTGGTATCATTTCCAAGAATTATACCAAGTGTGGTTCTAATCGGTTCATAACCTGGTATTGCTGCCATATAAACCGATCTTGAATCTTGAATTCTTAAGCCGCTATAGGGCGCATTTCGCATCGGATTTGGCTAAAATTTTGCATGAGATTTTTTGTTATGACCTTCAACAACTGTGTTAAGTATGGTTACAAATCGGGTTATAACTTGATATAGCTCCCATGTAAACTGGTCTCTCGATCATCTTTGTTCGGTTCCTAGAAGCTTAATTTTTGATGGTGTGACAGAAGTTTGGTAAGTAAATAGAATAAAATTATGTCCTTGAACTAAATTTATTTTGTATGAATTTTGGCGGTCCATGGCGGTGGGTTACCAAAATTTAGCACATTTTTATTAGTATTTTGTTTTCAATACTCATCAATTCCTACATATAAATAACCAAATATTATGCCTTCTCTCATCATTATGCTCTTTTTTTTCCAGCCCTCCAAAACCATAACCATAAAATCTTAAAATATTCAAAATGTTCACAGGAAATCATTTTGAAAATATTTGTTTTCACACTTACTTCCGTTGTATTTGAAAACGTTTCGAATTATTTTCTTTGTTTGTCTTCTACAGTTCATAATTGACATTACCTTAAGTTCCTTTCCATTTGAAGCTATAAATTTTTATTTTATTACATATTTAATTTTATGTTATCATAAACATTTCCCATTCTTTTATTTATTGCTAATAACAAACGGCAAATAATAACCAGCGCATCGCATTGAGTGTATATTGTTGGCCAAAAAAAAAAAGAACGAAGAGCTTGAGTAAAACAACAGAGCTGGTTAGAAAAAAAAAACAACACAAATGTAAATCATCCATAGCACACAAGTGACTCGGAAGCTGGAAGAAAAAAAAAGCCAAACAGAAGTGGAAGGATAACAAATAGCAAGGAGCCACAAAACAACCCACACCTCCCATACAATTTAAGATAAACCAAAGAATAATCATTGTTCCGCCCAGTTGGTATAATAAATAAGTGGGACATTCCACATAAGTTTGAAATTTCTTCAATTATTCACCTACAGGTACAAGACGAACGGTGGAGTGGGGCATCAAGTAGCCGCAATACAGCTCTGAACATCTAACTGCTGTTAGGTTTCATTTAACACTGTCATTGCCTTAAGAAACATGGTCTACCTTTCAGCACCCCTTTTAAGAAATACCGTATATAAGTTTACCAATCCATTTAGAATTTCTTCCTAATACAGGTTCACAAACAAAAATTTTCACTCTCAAAAAATCTATGAAGTTCTAAATAAAATCAATTTTGTGATGGAATGCCTCATATAGTCTCACAAATACCAATACGCCCAAGGAAATACACATGAACAACTTTAAAATAAAAAATAACGATTGATCGAACCTGAATAAAGTCCATATCCTGCTGCTGGTAAACAAGAATATATGGCCAGGAGTTCGAGTCAATAAATTCATATTCATTCATTCGTTCAGAAACAAGAACACACACACACTCACACACATCCACATCTACCACTGCCATACACAACCGCATACTTGTATTAGCACTCTCGCATACTGCCACACTCACATTTGAAAATTAATCATTTGCCATTGGATATGTATCCCAAAGTCCAATGCGATCTATTTAAAAAGACACCAGAAACTAACACCAATACAAAAATAAATAATTTATCGAAACGTTCAATGTCTCGTTTTTTTTTTGAGTTTTTATTCATTCTGAAAACAATAAAGGATTTGCAAACAAAAGCTTTGCATGATGCACAGCAATTGCCAAATAAACGAACAAATGAAATGAGCGGATGAGCATTCACATAGGATTCCGTTTCAGTATGTTTGATCGAACATTATAAATAACTACCAATTCGTAGCGGAAATACAAACATAGACTTTAAATGGACCATACATACACCATGCTGAGGGATAATATCAAAATTGGACAATTTATGTTTATATGGAGCACATGCAGAAATTGAGTAGAGTAAGGTTATTATGAGTTTAAAGACTATCAGAAATTATGTTAATTTGAAAACAGAGGGTAGTTAGCAAGGATTTTCTTTTACCTATACCTATACCTATGCCTATACCTATACCTATACCTATACCTATACCTATACCTATACCTATACCTATACCTATACCTATACCTATACCTATACCTATACCTATACCTATACCTATACCTATACCTATACCTATACCTATACCTATACCTATACCTATACCTATACCTATACCTATACCTATACCTATACCTATACCTATACCTATACCTATACCTATACCTATACCTATACCTATACCTATACCTATACCTATACCTATACCTATACCTCTACCTATACCTATTACTACTACTATACCTATACCTATACCTATACCTATACCTATACCTATACCTATACCTATACCTATACCTATACCTATACCTATACCTATACCTATACCTATACCTATACCTATACCTATACCTATACCTATACCTATACCTATACCTATACCTATACCTATACCTATACCTATACCTATACCTATACCTATACCTATACCTATACCTATACCTATACCTATACCTATACCTATACCTATACCTATACCTATACCTATACCTATACCTATACCTATACCTATACCTATACCTATACCTATACCTATACCTATACCTATACCTATACCTATACCTATACCTATATCTATATCTATACCTATACCTATACCTATACCTATACCTATACCTATACCTATACCTATACCTATACCTATACCTATACCTATACCTATACCTATACCTATACCTATACCTATACCTATACCTATACCTATACCTATACCTTAAATACAGCATTGGGAAAAGAAAACCACCGCTGAACATTTGTTTCTCGCCAGGATTCGAACCCTGGCGTTCAGCGTCATAGGCATTTGGAAGAGCGGGCTATGTTACGTTTTTCGACCCTCTCCATCGTATGTCTGTCCATCTGTCGAATGTACGCAAACTTTCGACAGAATAAAGCAAAGCGCTTGAAATTTTGCACTAATGCTTTCAATTCGTGTAAGTCGGTTGGAATTGTAAATGGGTCCATGTTTTGATATATTAGCTACCATATAAACCGGTACTGGATCTTCACTTCTTAAGCCTCTAGAGGGCACAATTCTTAACCGATTTAGCTAAAATTTTGGGCCCAAAAATTTCATTTTTACATCCTTTACTTTGCAAAGTATGGCCCAACTCAGTTTATATCCTGATACAGCACCCATATAAACCAATCTCGGATCTTGACTTCTTTAACCGCTAGAGAGCGCAATTATCATCCGATTTCTTGAAATATTGCATAAAGTGTTTTGTTTAGACTTCCAACAAAATGGTCCAAATCGGATCGTAATCTGATATAGCTCCCATATCTCGATTTCGTATCTTGACTTCTTGAGCAGCTAGAGGGCGAAATTATTGTCCGATTTGGCTGAAATTTTGCACGAACTGGTTTATTTTGACAACCGTCCCGAGCATGGTCCAAATCGGTTCATAACTCGACATAGCTCCAATATATGCCGATCATCTGATTATCATTTTTACACCTTCCACCATAGGATGGGGGTATACTAATTTCGTCATTATGTTTGTAACACCTAGAAATATGCATCTGAGACCCCATAAAGTATATATATTCTCGATCGTCATGTCATTCTAAGTCGATCTAGCCATGTCCGTCCGTCCGTCTGTCTGTCGAAAGCACGCTAACTTTAGAAGGAGTAAGGCTAGACGCTTGAAATATTGCACAAATACTTCTTGCTAGTGGAAGTCACCGTAGCGCAGAGGTTAGCATGTCCGCCTATGACTCTGAACACCTGGGTTCGAATCCTGGTGAGACCATCAGAAAAAATTTCAGCGGTGGTTTTCCCCTCCTAATGCTGGCAACATTTGTGAGGTACTATTCCATGTAAAACTTCTCTCCAAGAAGGTGTCGCACTGCGGCACGCCGTTAGGACTCTGCTATAAAAAGGAGACCCCTTATAATTGAGCATAAAATTTGAATCGCACTGCACTCATTGATATGTGAAAAGTTTGGCCCTGTTCCTTAGTGGAATGTTCGTTGGAAAAATTTGTAATTACTTCTTGTTAGTCAAGATCGTTTGGAATAGTAAATTGGCCATATCGGTCTTGACTTCTTGCGCCTTTAGAGGGCGCAATTCTCGTCCAATTTGACTGAAATTTTGCACGTCGTGTTTTGGTATCACTTGCAAGAACTGTGCTATGTATGGTTCAAATCGTTTCATAATCTGGTATAGCTGCCATATAAACCGATCTCGGATCTTGACTTCTTGAGCCTCTATAGCGCGCAATTATCATCCAATTTTGTTGAAATGTTGCATGAAGTGTTTTGTTTTGAATTGCAACACCGGTGCCTAGTGGGATCTAAATAGGTTAATAATCTGATATAGCTGCCATATAAACTGATCTCCCAATTAGAACTCCTGAGCCTTTTGAGGGCGAAATTATTACTCGATTTGCTTGAAATTTTGGAGGTGATACTAACAAGCATGTTATGTACTGTGTTATGGGTCTTTGTTGGTGTAGCTCTTATATATTGGGATAAGTTAATCCAAGAACTTGTCACATTCGATCTATGGTGGAGGGTATATAAGATTCGGCACTGTCGTACTTTAGTTTAACAAAAAATTTTATATTTTTTCCCCATCCTAGCATTTATCCTGAAAAATTAAAGTGCTAAAGAATCATTTTTGTAAATTTCCATCAAATTCTTATATCAAATGATTACCTACCAGTTCCTGTAACCCCTTTAATATTTGATCAACTTTGGTTATCCAAATCAACATCCTTTCAAGAGTGTTTCCAACTCAAATACAATAACTTACACATCATTAGCAAATACAAACGTAGGCCTATACATCCAAGTGGATGAACTCGTTTTCTTACGAATATCTACATACATGCATATGCAGAGACCTACCTACGAACAATAACATGTTTGCATGCATATGTAATCCCTAAATACAAACAACTTTAGCCCCTAATGTTCTC
The DNA here is from genome assembly GCF_963082655.1 of Stomoxys calcitrans. Taxonomy (NCBI): domain Eukaryota; kingdom Metazoa; phylum Arthropoda; class Insecta; order Diptera; family Muscidae; genus Stomoxys; species Stomoxys calcitrans. The sequence continues at coordinate 212,938,366 of NC_081553.1, forward strand.
ATTTTCTGAAACATGTTAAGTATTTAAGGATTAAGGCCCATAATGCTGATTGAGGGCATTAAATGAGTTTATGTTGTTTTGCTTCGATTGAGTTCAACGATTAGATCAAAGTTTATTTCGTAATTTGTAAAGTTTTCCCAAGGTGTTGGCCACATTTGAGCCCTCAAAACAAATGAAAAGGACTTAATCATCATGATTGAATGGGGATGTGTTATATGAACTGTTTTTCGAGAGATAAACAGATAACACCTTAAGATACCTAATATTATAATACTAACGTAGATTTTATTGAAATTCCAGGACTTGGTTAGAATCTCACACTTATGTTAAGGGTTATGGAGTTACCAATTGTTTAAGAGTTTAAGAAAATTTATGAAATACCTGCCTGAAATAACCCAAAATTGGTTACCACATATTGGCATTGTCCGTATATGTTTCCCCTTCGGAGGGTTTTTTTGGGGAAGGGGCAGTGCCCCAAATACATGGTCCCACATTTTGATATTAGATTCGTGTTCTACTCCCATATACCTTTCAATTCCTGTTCGTAGTTTGTTTTGGCCCCCAGAAGTAGGTCCCGATAGTGGGTATCAATTTCATGCTCTACTCCCCAATACCTTTCATTTGAGTACCACATTGATGTGGACAGTAAATAAGCCCGACTTGATGGTGTTTTGGGGAGTGGGGTTGTCCCCCAAAACACTTAACCTTGAAAATATATCAGAATCGTGCTTCATGCTCACACATCTTTATATCATTCACTAGTTGGACAGAGCCCGCTTCGCTGCGCCTTCTTTCACTCTCTTATTTTATCTGAGCCCTAGTCGGTCACGTCAGGAAGAAAGTCCTGTTTGGTGGTGCTGGTAGTGGGGTGGTCCCCCAAAACACTTAACCTTGAAAATATATCAGAATCGTGCTTCATCCTCACACATCTTTATATCATTTACTAGTTGGACAGGCCCGCTTCGCTGCGCCTTCTTTCACTCTCTTATTTTATCTGAGTCCTATACGGTCACGTCAGGAAAAAAGTCCTGTTTGGTGTTGTTGGTACGGCCTTTCAGATATTTCGCGCCAATGTGGATATTAGGATATTATATTGGTGCTCTTCTCCGTGAATACGTCCGGTGTGGGGGTGGTTTGAAGAGTGAGGCGGATCCCCATATATCAGATTCGTGCTCTGGTCTGACATACCTTTCGATTGAGTCCCATATTATCATTATTGGTTTATATTCCATTTGGCTGGTGGCTTTGGAGGTGGGGCGGCCCACGTTTGCTACCCATTTTGTCCCAATCGGCAAATTTATCTTGGTGGGATGGGCCCTCAGACAGCAATAAATAATTTTTTGTCTCTGATTTGTATTCTACTCTTGAATACCTTTTATTTGATACCCATATAACTCAATGCGGTTAAAGTGTCCTGTTGGGTGGTATTATTGGGGGTGGGGGCCCCCCGACACTTAGGAAAACATTTTAATGCCAAGTATGTACTCTATTTTCAAATACCTTTCTTATGATACCCATGTTGCCCAAAGCGGTGAAAATGTCCTCTTGGGGCTTTTTTGGGGGTGAAGGACCCCCGCCGACACTAAATGTGACATTTGTATACTAAATTAGTACTCTACTGTTAATTACCTTTCATTTGATACCCATATTGAACCAATCAGTGCATATGTCCGTTCGGGTGGGTTTTGGGATGGGGCGTCCCCCCAGATTATTTGACCCCACAAAGTTTTTGGGGAGAGGCGGCCGCCCAAACACTTGGTCCCATATTTGGATATCAGATTAGAATTCTAGACTCAAATACCTTTTATTTAAGCCCCATATTCCCATGGTCAGTAAATAAGTCCTGTTTGGGGAAGTGGTAGTCCCACATTTGGTTATTAGATTTGTATTCTACTCGAAAATACCTTTCATTTGAGACCCATATTGCCATGGTCGGCAAATATGTCCCATTTAGGGGTGTTTTGGGGGAGTTGGGGGTGATCCCCCCAAACACTTGGTCCCACATTTGTGTATCAGATTCGTATTCTACTCGCAAATACCTTTCATTTGATTCCCATATTGTAGTGATTGGTCTATAAATATATTTGGCGGGTTTTGGGAATGGGGCGGCCCACCTAGGTACCCCATCCGAAATTTGGACACCGAATTTTTATTTTAAGGTTACTATAAGAGAGCAACCAAAATTTCGCTTAATTCGTACTACCCATCACCGAGATCTGGCGTTTCTGAAAATTAGGGTAAGGGGGAGGGTCCGCCCCCCCTTCAGATATCAAAAAATGGGGGGGGGGGGGGGAGAAAGATTTAATGTTTATTGACATTTGTCTTAACTCCTTGGATGTCAAAGTGAGTGGGAAAAACATTAGCCGGAAGTCGAATCCACATACGAACGGTTCGGGCGAAATAAGAATTCCCTCTATAATGCATTGTGCGGTCCGCTGGCCAATCAATTACAAACAGGTGTGAGTTCCTGGATTGTCTAGTATCTCTGACATACATCCTTATATCAGGAATAAGAAGACTAATATCAGACGAACACACACCATGAAAGTACCGCTGGAACAGCGCCAAACAACCCACATTGCGACGATGATCAAGGGAGGCAATAGAGTTGGATTAGAATCTACTCGATTCATTCGACCCCACTCAGAAATGGCCAGCAAATCCTGGCAGAATGTATCGTCCATAACCCGCCTCTTGTCCTCAATCTCTCGAAGACTTGGCCTATGGTCGAATGAGTACGAATGACAGAGATTACTGTCATCCCAATTTGAATGACAGAGATTATTATCTTCCGCAAATGAGTAGATCGGATTCGATATCTGACCCAACAAATCGTTGATGCAAATAAGAACAAGTAAAAGCGTGCTAAGTTCGGCCGGGCCGAATCTTATATACCCTCCACCATGGTTCGCATTTGTCGAGTTCTTTTCCCGGCATCTCTTCTTAGGCAAAAAAGGATATAAGAAAAGAGTTGCTCTGCTATTAAAACGATATCAAGATATGGTCCGTTTCGGACCACAATTAAATTATATGTTGGAGACCTGTGTAAAATTTCAGCCAATTCGTATAAGAATTGCGCCCATTGGGGCTCACGAAGTAAAATAGAGAGAACGATTTAAATGGGATCTGTATCGGGCTATAGACCGATTCAGACCATAATAAACACGTTTGTTGATGGTCATGAGAGGATCCATCGTACAAAATTTCAGGCATATCGGATAATAATTGCGACCTCTAGGGGTCAAGAAGTCAAGATCCCAGATCGGTTTATATGGCAGCTATATCAGGTTATGGACCGATTTGAACCATACTTGGCACTGTTGTTGGATATAATAACAAAACACGTCGTGCAAAATTTCATTTCAATCGGATAAGAATTGCGCACTCTAGAGGCTCAAGAAGTCAAGACCCAAGATCGGTTTATATGGCAGCTATATCAGGTTATTGACCGATTTAAACCATACTTGGCACAAATGTTGGATATCATAACGAAATACTTCGTGCAAAAATTCATTCAAATCGGATAAGAATTGTGCCCTCTAGAGGGTCAAGAAGTCAAGACCCAAGATCGGTTTATATGGCAGCTATAGCAGGTTATGGACCGATTTGAACTATACTTGGCACAGTTGTTGGATATCATAGCAAAGCACGTCATGCAAAATTTCATCCCAATCGGATAGGAATTGCGCACTCTAGAGGCTCAAGAAGTCAAGACCCAAGATCAGTTTATATGACAGCTATATCAGGTTATGGACCGATTTGAACTATACTTGGCACAGTTGTTGGATATCATAGCAAAACACGTCGTGCAAAATTTCATCCCAATCTGATAGGAATTGCGCACTCTAGAGGCTCAAGAAGTCAAGACCCAAGATCGGTTTATGTGGCAGCTATATCAAAACAAGGACCGATATGGCCCATTTACAATACCAACCGACCTACACTAATAAGAAGTATTTATGCAAAATTTCAAGCGGCTAGCTTTACTCCTTCGGAAGTTAGCGTGCTTTCGACAGACAGACGGACGGACGGACAGACGGACGGACGGACAGACGGACGGACATGGCTAGATCGACATAAAATGTCACGACGATCAAGAATATATATACTTTATGGGGTCTCAGAAGAATATTTCGAGTAGTTACAAACAGAATGACGAAATTAGTATACCCCACATCTTATGGTGGAGGGTATAAAAAGAGAAGGAGATAGAACAGGGCCCTGGGGTACACCTACGGTCAATTTGTTCTCATGGGATAGTGCGATCTCTGAGAAAGCTCGAAATAAATCAAACGAAGCCATTACCAACACCAGAAGCGACAAGCTTTGATAGTAGTGCACCGTGCCAGACCCTATCAAATGCCTTGGAGATATATCCAGAGCCATAACCTTACTCTCACCAAACTGGTGGATTGAGAGACTCCAACGTTCCGACAGAAGTGCCATGAGGTCGCCCGCAGAGCGATTTTTTTGCGGAACCCATACTGTTGGTCACTAAGAAGGCCATTCGATTCTAAATACCTCACAAGATGGTGATAAACCATGCTCTCCATGACCTTGGAGAGACCGGAGCATATCGCAATTGGGCGATAATTCGCAGGGTTGTTTGCCTCACCCTTCGTGGCCGCATTGGCTGAACGTTCGCAACCTTCCAACGCATTTATGGGAAGACTGGCCATTTCTGGGAAGACTCCCGCACGGTAGGCAAGGTTCCGTAATGGACGAGCGAGCATCAAAGAACACTTGAGTAAGACAATGTAGTAAGTAAGTAAGTTGATATGCCATCCGGAACCGGGGATTTATTTAGGTCTAGATTTTTAAGAACCCTTTTAAGTCCAGGAGTTCGAAAAATATTTGGGGCATGACGCCAGATACATTTTCGATTGAGGGCAGTGGTTGATTGCTATCCGGTCGGGTCACTGAACGTTTGATCGTCCTCGTCCTCGTTGGAATAGATGAAAAACTACCCATTATTCTTTTCACAAATGACCAAAAACTCTTATTTCGCTTACTACGCAGTCGCTGTTCGTAAGGACATTTTTCGCGCCTAGGCACATTGGCACACGAATATCTTGCCTGTTTGCGCAGCAGATCAGTATTAGCATTTTTATCCAAATACCAATTCCTGAATGCCACCTCTTTCGATTTGGGCCAAGTTGCAGAAAATGTCGAAGAGCCTAACACAACTCACTGTCCTAAATTTCGGCAAACTTGGACAATAAATGCGCATTTTATGGCCCAAAAACCTTAAATCGAGATATCGGTCCCTATGGCAGCCATATCCAAATCTGGACCGATATGTGCCATATTGCAGATGTATGTCGAGCGGCTTAACACAACTCACTGTCACAAATTTCGACGACATCGGACAATAAATGCGCCTTTTATGGGCCCAAAGCCTTAAATAGAGATATCGGTCTATATGGCAGCTATATCCAAATCCGGACCGATCTGGAGCAAATTAATGAAGGACATCGCAGGGCCCACGACAACTCACTGTCCCAAATTTCGGATAATAAATGCGCCTTTTATGGGCCCAAAACCTCAAATCGTGAGATCGGTCTATATGGCAGTTATATTCAAATCTGAACCGATCGGGGCAAAATTTAAGATGGATGTCGAGTGGCCTAGCGCAACTCACTGCCCCAAATTTTAGGAAGATTGTATAATAAATGTGGCTTTTATGGCCCAAGGGAGGTCACCGTAGCCCAGAGGTTATCATGTCCGCCTATGACGCTAAACGCTTGGGTTCGAATCCTGGCGAGACCATCAAAAAAAAAAACTTCAGCGGTGGCTTTCCCCTCCTAATGCTGGCAACATTTGTGAGGTAATATGCCATGAAAAACTTCTCTCCAAAGAGATGTCGCACTGTGGCACGCCGTTTAGACTCGGCTATAAAAAGGAGATCCCTTATCATGTGAGGTACTATGCCTTCTAAAATTTCTCTCCAAAGAGGTGTCGCACTGTGGCACGCCGTTCAGACTCGGCTATAAAAAGGAGACCCCTTATCATTGAGCTTAAACTTCAATCGGACTGCACTCATTGATAGGTGAGAAGTTGGCCCCTGTTTCTTAGTGGAATGCTCAGGGGCAAAATTTGCATATTTTTATGGCCCAAGACCCTAAATCGGCGGATCGGTCTGTATGGGGGCTATGTCAAGATATAGTCCGATATAGCCCATCTTCGAACTTAACCTGCTTATGGACAAAAAAAGTTTCTGTACAAAGTTTCAGCTCAATATCTCAATTTTTAAAGGCTGTAGCGTAAATTCAACAGACAGACGGACGGACATGGCTAGATCGTCTTAGATTTTTACGTTGCAAATGGAATGAAAAAAATGATATACCCCCCATCCTTCGGTGGTGCAAATAATACGAAAAGCTGATCTGTTTATAACATTGAATTAGCGATGGTGTTTATACCATGCTACATCACTTTCATCCCCTCATATTTGGCTGCCTGCATATCCTTATTACCCTGTGTTTACCCTGTCTGATTCAATTTTTCATGCCGCTTAACAGATTATTCTAATCCCAACAATATTTCTCTCTCTCTATCTCACTCTAACCAATTCATTAGGGCACCCTCTATTTAAAAATTCCCCAAGATACACATGTCGACAAGTTTCAAGTGTATAAGTGAGTGAGAGTAATGGTTGGCTATTTCGTAAAAGTCCTTATGGGCCAGCTTAAAGGATTTATTTCTCATACTTCTATTTTATATCAGCAAAGTGCAAATGCATGAATAATCATGTGGGTTATGCTGCTCATGTGCGTTATACTGTTCTGTGTCATAGTGTGTAGCACCACAGTACTTTCACTAGTAGTGTGTGTGTGTGTGTAAACTATGGATGAACTGCAAGTGATGATGCTCTTGCTAACAATCAAATACTAGTAAAAGATGCACAAAACCAAGAACCAAAAAATGCATTTTATTACAGAGAATCAAAGAACCACTAAGGTAATCCCCTGCAACAAATAAAATACCCTTGAAGAGGATATTCAAATTGAATTAAGTACACCCAAGAGATTCAACATAGAATTCTTGTAAGTGAAAGTGTGAAAGCATTTACAAACTATGTAGGAACTATGCCGAGAAAGACCCACAGGTAGACCACAGCTAGAGTTTGGAAAGAAATGCTGTTTCAAATGTGAAGGGGGAAATTTTTTTTAAGAATTTTTAAAATAAACCCAGTAAGGAAAGGCAATAGTCAGACTTTAATTTTGTATTTCTATTGAAATATTGTACCTTGTAAAGATATACATGGGAGCTATTGAGTTGCCCAAAAAGTAATTGCGGATTTTTCATATAGTCGGCGTTGTCAAATTTTTCTCAGCTTGTGACTCTGTAATTGCATTCTTTCGTCTGTCAGTTATCAGCTGGTACTTTTAGTTTGCTTTAGAAAAAAAAGTGTAAAAAAAGTATATTTGATTAAAGTTCATTCTAAATATTATTAAAAATGCATTTACTTTCTTTTAAAAAATCCGCAATTACTTTTTGGGCAACCCATAGTATACCCCCATCCTATGGTGGTGGGTATAATAGCTTAAAGCAATAAAATACAATAGTACTGAAAATAAGTTTCCAAATATAATGTTTTGTATCATTCACCTAAGTTTTCTCTCAAATTGGCCTTTGAAATTGTCCTCTCAATATTTTAACATTTATTAAAGTCACCATTTGAAACTTAGATATGCATGTTGTAAATATGCATTTGGTAATACTCGTCTCCACAAATAATGCTATCAAAGGACAATCATCATTCTCATCATTGCTAAGTTTTGCAGCATATGGCCAAAGAGGAATTTCATTGAAAATTTGATCTGTTATTCACAAATTGCATTCACAAAATGCATTCGCATGTAAATAATTCCTCAAAGTGTATCTGTGTACTGCTTGCTGCTTTTGTATTGTCTCCTTTTGATGCCAGACTTATCACTGACAGAATATTGATTTCCAAATATTGCATTTAATTAAATTACACTTCCATGGTATATCATCAGCAGTTTTCAGAAATTGTCATTCTTGCATGTTGTCGTAACACATTTGCATCGGCTTTTCTTTGGGAAGTTGGTCAGGTGTTTGCTTTGGGGCCATCTCACAAAATATAATCGTTTAGATTTGGCCCAACAATATGTAACAATTATAAATGGGAATGTAAATGGAGTTCTAAGAAGGAATGTTAACAATTGTGTGAGTTGTATTTGATTCTGGCAGCTGGGAGTACATTTCTCCCAAAACTACAAGTGGATAATGTTTACTTACCGCAAAAGGATCACATTTTGCAATACGAATCACTTGTTGAGAATACAAAAGGACCTTAGTGAAATGAGGAGATATTACAACATACATATTGCGAATCAAATCAATAGGTCAATGGAAATTATGAGGACGGAGGGACGGACGGAGGGACGGACGGAGGGACGGACGGAGGGACGGACGGAGGGACGGACGGAGGGACGGACGGAGGGACGGACGGAGGGACGGACGGAGGGACGGACGGAGGGACGGACGGAGGGACGGACGGAGGGACGGACGGAGGGACGGACGGAGGGACGGACGGAGGGACGGACGGAGGGACGGACGGAGGGACGGACGGAGGGACGGACGGAGGGACGGACGGAGGGACGGACGGAGGGACGGACGGAGGGACGGACGGAGGGACGGACGGAGGGACGGACGGAGGGACGGACGGAGGGACGGACGGAGGGACGGACGGAGGGACGGACGGAGGGACGGACGGAGGGACGGACGGAGGGACGGACGGAGGGACGGACGGAGGGACGGACGGAGGGACGGACGGAGGGACGGACGGAGGGACGGACGGAGGGACGGACGGAGGGACGGACGGAGGGACGGACGGAGGGACGGACGGAGGGACGGACGGAGGGACGGACGGAGGGACGGACGGAGGGACGGACGGAGGGACGGACGGAGGGACGGACGGAGGGACGGACGGAGGGACGGACGGAGGGACGGACGGAGGGACGGACGGAGGGACGGACGGAGGGACGGACGGAGGGACGGACGGAGGGACGGACGGAGGGACGGACGGAGGGACGGACGGAGGGACGGACGGAGGGACGGACGGAGGGACGGACGGAGGGACGGACGGAGGGACGGACGGAGGGACGGACGGAGGGACGGACGGAGGGACGGACGGAGGGACGGACGGAGGGACGGACGGAGGGACGGACGGAGGGACGGACGGAGGGACGGACGGAGGGACGGACGGAGGGACGGACGGAGGGACGGACGGAGGGACGGACGGAGGGACGGACGGAGGGACGGACGGAGGGACGGACGGAGGGACGGACGGAGGGACGGACGGAGGGACGGACGGAGGGACGGACGGAGGGACGGACGGAGGGACGGACGGAGGGACGGACGGAGGGACGGACGGAGGGACGGACGGAGGGACGGACGGAGGGACGGACGGAGGGACGCATAGGGGAGCATATTTTAATTGTATTTTAATTGTCATATAAAGTTGTACCTCCTATTTTAGAATTCGGCTTATCTGCAGAATTGAAATTTGTGCGAATGCAAAGATGTCCAACTAAAATGTCATTCTCTTCTAATGCACAGATGACATTTAACAAATACTCCACAAAAAAATGTTTTGTATGCAAAATTCCGATTCATGAAACTTAAAGTTAATGGGTCCCCATTACTAACCGTAAAAGTTTAATGGTTGCTCTGTTTCCCATTTTATTTCCAGATTCTAGCGAAACGCGTTGTTTTAAGTGAATTGCAAGACCACAGCAATATGATTAAAGTGAAGATTCATTTGCAGAAAATTTATTTGCTAGCATAAAGAGATATCCGGCGTGCACTTCCTAAAGCTAGTTTGAAAGGACCAAAATACAGAGTTGAATGTGAATTTCAAAATTAAAATAATGCCCTCATAATTACTCCAATATTTGCCTAAAAGAAGGGCAGCCGCTTGTAAAGTAAAAACCCATCAGCATTCATTAGCCTGGTCAAAATGAAATCACCTGGTAAAAACAAATATATTTTGATTTTTAATATACACAACAAAATGTTGAAATGGTGCTTTTATAATATTTGGCCATAAAGCTTTGACTATACATAAGGACTTGGACATAATTTTAAATAATTTCCATAACTTCATAGTTAGCATGGGCGTGGGGATCAATTTTTCAAAAGAGGGGAAATAAAATTCAACATGATTTGATTTTCTTTTATTATACCCACCACCATAGGATTGGGGGTATGTTCATTTAGTTATTCCGTTTGCAACACATCAAAATATCAATTTCCGACCCTCAAAGTACAAATATTTTGGATCGTCGTATCGATGTCCTTGTTCCTTTTTGTCTGTCCGTTTGTCCGTCGGTCTACAACCTTCAAAAATTAAGATATTGAGCTGAAATTTAGCACAGATACATCTTTTTTATGAACGCTGGTTAGGTTTTTGAACGGGTCAATCGGATCATATTTGGCTATAGCAGCTATATAGACCGATCTGCATGTAAAGGGTCTGAAGCCCATAAAAGCTTTATTTGTTATCCGATTTCCCTGAAATTTGGAACATTCAATAGTTTTAGGCCTCCCGATGTATGACTTCAATATAGTTTAGATCTGACAATATTTAGATATAGCTGCCATATAGACCGATCTGCCGGTTAAGGGTCTAAGTCTTATAAAATCTGAATTTAATACCCGATAGCGGTGAAATGTGAATTAGAGAGTTTTTATAAGCCTCCCAATATCCGATCCAAATATGGTTCAGATCGGACTATATTTGGATATAGCTGCCATATAGACCGATCTGCCGATAAAGGGTCTGAAGCCCATAAAAACCATATTTAAAAACCGATTTCGCTGAAATTCGGAACAGAGAGTTATTTTAGGCCTTCCAACATCTGACCTAAGTATGGTTCAGATCGCAACATATTTTGATATAGCTGCCATATTGACCGATCTGACGATAAAGGATCTGGAGCTCATAAAAGCTTCGTTTATTAGCCGATTTCGCTGAAATTGGAGAATGGGAGTTGCTTTACGCCTCCCGACATCCAACCTAAATATAGTAAAGATCGGAAGATTTTTGTATATAGCTGCGATATAGACCGATCTGCCGATGAAGGGTCTGAAGTCCATAAAAGCTTTGATTGTTAGCTTTGATTATTTCGATGAAATTTGACACTGTGGGTTATTTTAAGCCTCCCAACTTCTCACCTAAATATGGTTTAGAGCGGTTTATTTTTAGATATAGCTGCCATATAGACCGATCTATCGATAAAGGGCCTGAAGCCCGTAAAAGCTTCATTTTTTATCCGATTTAGCCGAAATTTGAAACAGTTTGCTTTAAGCATCCCGACATCCGATGTAAATATGGTACAGATCGGTCCAAATTTGGATATTGCTGCCATATAGA
>NC_081553.1:212954372-212994372 GCF_963082655.1 Stomoxys calcitrans
CCTTCGACATCCTTCGTAAATTTGGTTCAGATCGGACTATATTTGGATATAGCTGCCATATAGACCGATCTGCCGATAAAGGGTCTGAAGCCCATAAAAACCATATTTATTAACCGATTTCGCTGAAATTCGGAACAGAGAGTTATTTTAGGCCTTCCAACATCTGACCTAAGTATGGTTTAGATCGCAACATAATTTGATATAGCTGCCATATTGACCGATCTGACGATAAAGGATCTGGAGCTCATAAAAGCTTCGTTTATTAGGCGATTTCGCTGAAATTGGAGAATGGGAGTTGCTTTACGCCTCCCGACATCCAACCTAAATATAGTAAAGATCGGACGATTTTTGTATATAGTTGCGATATAGACCGATCTGCCGATAAAGGGTCTGAAGTCCATAAAAACTTTGATTATTAGCTTTGATTATTTCGATGAAATTTGACACTTTGGGATATTTCAAGCCTCCCAACTTCTCATCTATATATGGTTTAGAGCGGTCTACTTTTAGATATAGCTGCCATATAGACCGATCTATCGATAAAGGGCCTGAAGCCCGTAAAAGCTTCATTTTTTATCCGATTTAGCCGAAATTTGAAACAGTTTGCTTTAAGCATCCCGACATCCGATGTAAATATGGTACAGATCGGGCCAAATTTGGATATTGCTGCCATATAGACCGATCTGCCGATAAAGGGTCTGAAGCTTTATTTATAAAAAAATTTCGTCGAAATTTTAAACAGTGGGTAACTTTAAGCCTCCCAACATTTGACCCAAATATGGTTCTGAACAGACAATACAGATATAACTGTCACATAGATCGAACTTCTAATTTAAGGTCTTTATCCCATAAAAAGCCGATTTCTTGCCTAATTTCTCTGAAACTGTTACTTTTATATAAGCTCTTGGGACCCCAATACAATATGATCGAGACCAGCCCCTATTTATATCCTACACCACTACTCGGTACAGGGTTTTATAACCTAGTGCATTTGTTTGTAACACCCAGAAGGAAGAGAGAGAGACCCATTAATAGGGTCACTTTCACTTTCTGATTCGATAAAGTCATGTCCGTCTCCTATCTGTCTGTCCGTCTGTCTGTCCGTCTATCTGTCCGTCTGTCTGTCCGTCTATCTGTCCGTCTGTCTGTCCGTCTCTCTGTCTGTCCGTCTGTCTGTCTGTCTGTCCGTCTGTTTGTCCGTCTGTCTGTCCGTCTGTCTGTCCGTCTGTCTGTCTGTCCGTCTGTCTGTCTGTGCGTCTGTCTGTGCGTCTGTCTGTCCGTCTGTCTGTCTGTCCGTCTATCTGTCCGTCTGTCTGTCTGTTCTTCTGTCTGTCCGTCTTCATTTTATTTTATTTTATTTTATTTTATTTTATTTTATTTTATTTTATTTTATTTTATTTTATTTTATTTTATTTTATTTTATTTTATTTTATTTTATTTTATTTTATTTTATTTTATTTTATTTTATTTTATTTTATTTTATTTTACTTTATTTATTTTATTTTATTTTATTTTATTTTATTTTATTTTATTTTATTTTATTTTATTTTATTTTATTTTATTTTATTTTATTTTATTTTATTTTATTTTATTTTATTTTATTTTATATTATATTATTTTATTTTATTTTATTTTATTTTATTTTATTTTATTTTATTTTATTTTATTTTATTTTATTTTATTTTATTTTATTTTATTTTATTTTATTTTATTTTATTTTATTTTATTTTATTTTATTTCACATTGAAAACCTCCATAGCCCCATTTTGTTTCACGTCTATTTACAGTTTCTACAAATGGCGAAGTTAGTCAAGTGGGGCAGTAAATTTTCATATATTATGGCAACAAATATTTGCGGTTGATTCTCTACGTTGCTGGCAAAACATTCGCTTTCGAAGTGGTTTATGAAATTTTCATGAACTATAAAATGTTCAAGTCTATATGTTTGTCAATATATATGTGTGTGTGTATTGCATTATAATTTGTCAGGCATTTAAGCTCTTCATGTGAAAACAAATATGTGCTGAATTTTAGAGAAACTACAACATGTCCTTTTAGCCCTCGAGGATTGTTAGCAATTTTCCTAGGCCACCACAATACATTTTATAAAAAAAACAGCTTTGTAACATTTTGCAATGTATGAGAATTTGTGTTTAAACTTTTGTGGGGGGGGGGGGGTGAGGTTTAAACCACTATAACCCAAAATGTACATAGTGTAGTAATTAAAAAAATAACCCAAGTATAGCCTAGAGAAAGGCACAATTTAAGTTTTTTTATTGCTCCTGGCAATGGTGGCGAATAAATGAAGTCACAAAATAGTTTGTGGGTGTGGTTTTACAAGAGGCACTACCTAAAGACGTTTATAATGTAATAATGGTTTTGGTTTGGGCAAAATTGTCCTTATAACATCCTTTATTGCAGCTTAGCAGATTGTTAGATTATGAAGTATGAATGTTTGAATGAATGAAGGTTTTGCATGTATCAACACACATGAACTGGCGGTGTGGATGCGGTTCATAAAATAATGAACAAGTAATAGATGATATAATGAATATACACAGCAATTCTGGTTGTGATTAGAAAGATCCTACCAGGAAGATGGAGGAGTTTGAATGACTGGCATGCGTTAAAATCCACAGACAGATGTGGATATACAGCCTATGAGGTATATATTCGAATTTAAATTACTTTTCACCTAAACAGATGCATTATAAGGTCTTCTGCCCAACATTATGTGGACCAACAATACATTTTTATATCCACCACCGAAGGATGGGGGTATATTGATTTTGTCATTCCGTTAGCAACACATCGAAATATCCAATAAAGTATATACATTCTTGATCAGCGTAAAAGTATAATGTCAGTCCGTCCGTCTGTCCGTCCGTCTGTCCATCCGTCTGTCGGTGTGTTCGTCCGTCTGTCCGTCCGTCCGTCTGTCCGTCCGTCTGTTCGTCTATCTGTCTGTCCGTCCATATGTCCGTCCATCCGTCCGTCTGTCCATCTTATTATTGAAATCACGCTACAGCCTTTAGAAATGGAGATATTGAGCGGAAACTTTGCAGAGATTTTATTTTTGCCCATCAGCAGGTGAAGTTCAATAAGGGGCTATATCGGTCTATATCTTCATATAACCCCCAAATAGACTGATCAGCCGATTTAGGGTCTTAGGTCCATAAAAGCCCCATTTATTATCCGATTTTGCTAAAACTTAAGACAGTGAGTTGTGTTAGACCCTCCGACAACCTTCACCAATTTGGCTCAGATCGGCCCCCGGCCATATAGACCGATCCGGCGATATAGGGTCTTAGGCCCATAAAAGCCACATTTATTATTCGATTTTGCTGAAATTTGGGACAATGAGTTGTGTTAGGCCCCTCGATGAACTTCTGCAATATGGCACAGATCGATTCAGATTTGGATATAGCTGCTATATAGACCGATCTCACGATTTAAGGTTTTGGGCCCATAAAAGGCAAATTTATTGTCCGATGTTGCCGAAATTTGGGACAAGGAGTTGCGGTGGCCTCTACGACAACTTTTTGCAATTTGGCCCAGATCGGTTCAGATTTGGATATAGCTGCCATATAGACCGATCTCTCGATTTAAGGTTTTGGGCCCATAAAAGGCAAATTTATTGTCCGATCTTGCTGAAATTTGGGACAGTGAGTTGTGTTAGGCCCCTTGACATACTTCTGCAATATGGCCCAGATCGGTCCAGATTTGGATATAGCTGCCATATAGACCGATCCGCTGATTTAGGGTCCTTAGCCCATAAATGCCACATTTACTGTCCGATATCGCCGAAATTTGGGACAGTGTGTTGTGTTAGGCCCCACAACATATTTCTGCAATATGGCACTGATCGGTCGAGATTTGGATATAGCTGCCATATAGACCGATTTCTCCATTTAAGGTTTTGGGCCCTTAAAAGGCGTAATTATTGTCCGATGTCGCCGAAATTTGGGACAGTGAGTTGTGTTAGACCCTGCGATATTCTTTTCCAATTTGGCCCAGATCGGTCCAGATTTGGATATCGCTGCCATATAGACCGATTTCTCGATTAAAGGTTTTGGGCCCTTAAAAGGCATAATTATTGTCCGATGTCGCCGAAATTTGGGATAGTGAGTTGTGTTAGGTCCCTAAATATTCTTTTTTAATTTGGCCCAGATCGGTCCAGATTTGGATATAGCTGACATATAGACCGATCCGCTGATTTAGAGTCCTAGGCCCATAAAAGCTACATTTATTATCCAATTTTGCTGAAATTTAGGACAGAAAGTTGTGTTGGGCTTTCGATATACTTCTGTAATATGGCCCAGATCGGTCCTGATTTGGATATAGCTGCCCTATAGACCAATCCGCCGAATTAGGGTTTTTTGGCCCATAAAAGGCGCATTTATCTTCCGATGAAGCTGAATTTTGGGATAGTGAGTTGCGTTAGGCCCCTCAATATTCTTTTTCAATTTGGCCCAGATCAGTCCAGATTTGGATATAGCTGCCATATAGACCGATCCGCTGATTTTGGGTTCTAGGCCCATAAAAGCCACATTTATTATCCAATTTTGCTAAAATTTAGGACAGGGAGTTGTGTTGGGCCCCTCGATATTCTTCTGCAATATGGCCTTGATTGGTCAAGATTTGGATATAGCTGCCATATAGATCGATCTCTCGATTTAAGGTTTTGGGCCCATATGAGGCACATTATCCGAATTCGCCGAAATTTAGGACAGTGAGTTGCGGTAGCCTCTTCGAAAACTTTCTGCAGTTTGGCCCAGATCGGTTCAGATTTGAATATAGCTGCCATATAGACCGATCTCTCGATTTAGGGTTTTGGGCCCATAAAAAGCGCATTTATTGTCCGATTTTGCCAAAATACAGGACAGTGAGTTGTGAAGGGCCCTTCGACAGGCCTCTTCAATTAGGCCCAGATCGGTTCAGATTTGGATGTAGCTGCCATATAGACCGATCTCTCGATTTAAAGTCTTGTTTTTATTAAAATGCAATCACTGTTCTATGACAAGCGTGTTCAAGGTAGTCGATCACATCAATGTCCTTCACAGTTTCCACTTTCTTCTCATATCAACAAGGAATAGCGCTGAATGTTAGTAAATGTACTGAAACATATCCCAATGCCCCGATGGTGGAAGGTGCCAAGTCCAGTCCGAATCCAGTCCAAATCACTAGGTTACTTTTTTGTATTAAGAGCTCACAACAATCCGATTACTGGCTCAAGTGTGTGTCCATAGTGACATGGAACTGATTAATATCTGCACCCTCTTTTCAACCTAACCTAAATCCTGACGGACACTTATGGCCACTGTCACATAAAAAGTCAAGGCTATCATATATGTATGTTTATATGCTTGCACATACCATTATCATTGTATAATGGAAAGTGAAACCATTATCTCAAATCACCATTAGTATCAATAACAGCAAATTTAATATATTTTCTTTATAGAATGACAAGGTGTAAGTAACTGCACATGTCTCCTATTAATCTATCCCATAAATGTCAAAGAAAATCCGTATCTAGGTAATGTATGCTCTTAACCAATTTTCGATGGCCCCCTCATTCTAAATGAATAACGATCTTGGCGTGACATTTTGTGTTCATCCCATCAGCATATGATATGACATACAAACGTTTCATTTACACAATAATGAAGAGTAAAATGTGATGCAATGTGTGTCTGTTACGACCCACAATAAACGAAATATTTGCTTGGCAATGTCATATATTACCAAATATACACTAAGGTGGAGCATGATAATCACTTTCAAAATCTTATTTGAAATGCAAATTTTCTCACAAATATTCCATTAAAAAAATTGCAGCGAGTTATCTCTCATATCAAAGAGTGTGGTCCAATTCAGGTTCAAGTTCTTTGCAGAGAGATCTCTTTGGAGAAACACTGCCTAACATTTTTCTTCTTGGCGGAATCCAATCTCTCTCGTCCTCTCTTTCACTCCCTCTCTCTCTCATTGTCACTCCACCTTAGTATTAACCCTCTTAATATCAACTCAGGAATGTTCAAATTTGTATTCGAATTTGTACATGTGCCGAGTACTATTTGCCACACTTGACATTCAGGTATGTCAATATAAATTACTACTTTTATGCGAGCAAAGAGTGGTGGTGGGTTTGCATTTGCTTCGGCATTGTGAAGCACACTAAATGTAATATATATCCCTATATAAATGTCATTTGTATTGACAGCACAAATTATACCATGCCATTGATGTTCAACCACCACTCTACTACACTCGACGTGTAGCTACCACGAAGTGGTGGTCTTGCCAATACTACTTCGACTAACAATGTCAACTGTATAGGAGGCAGTCAAGGAGAGAGAGAGAGAGAGCACACAAACACTATTGAAATATGTTATGGGTAATATTTGAAACAATTAATCATACGCACGGGTGGCCTCTGAAAGGAGTCAATTTAATGTAACCTGACAATTTGAGATGTAAACGTATACTTGTATGCATGTGTGTGTGTGTGTGGATATGTAAAGGTAGAGGTGGTCCATTGATGTCTGAGTAAAAGACGAATTAAAATACCTTAAGCTATATACACCCTTAATTTACTTATCAATTGGAACAGTGTGGTGGGACACTGCTCTAATCTCTTCGAGACAGCAGCTGCCATACAACTGCAGGATATGGGCCACACCATAGACTACATTCCAGGGTGGTCAAAATTTACTTAAAATTTAAATGATGTTCCTTTAAAGTCTTAGTAGTATTTGGTATCCTCCGGAAAAAAACAACTGGAGCAGAAATTATTATGGAGTTCTTAGAAATTCGAGAATCATTCAACTTGATTGACTGGTGTAGCGTTTTTGAGATAAAGGTTTCCGCCATCTTGTTGGCTCTTAGTATCCAATCAAAACAGAAATAATTTGCGGTCATGATCCTTGTGGACATTCAAACGGAGGGAATGACCTTGGGTTTTATGAGCTCAAGACTTTTGAAGTAATAACAAGTAAAACCGTGTTAAGCCTGGCCGGGCCGAATCTTGGGAAGCCATCACCATGGCATCTGTCAAAAATTTATACAAAATAATGTTAGTTGTAGGGCATAATTTTATTCTACATAACAAACTTTGTCAAATCAGCAAAAATTAAAGCTTCTGGGAACCGAACAAGGATGAACGAGCAACCGGTTTATATGGGAGCTATATAAGGTTAAAGACCGACTTAGACCGTACTTGACACCGTTGTTGGAAGTCGTTACAAAACACTAGGTGCTAAATTTCAGCCAAATCGGACAAAAACTGCGGCTTTCAGGGGTTCTAGAACTCAAATCGGGAGATCGGTTTATATGGAAGCTATATCAGGTTAAAGACCGATTTGGACCGTACTTGACAAATTTGGTGGAAGTCATAACGGAACACTACGTGCAAAATTTCAGCCGAATCTGACAAAAATTACGGCTTCCGGGGGCTGAATACATCAAATCGGGAGATCGGTTTGCGTGGGAGCTATATCAGGTTATGGACAGATTTAGACCGTACTTAAAAAAATTGTTTGAAGCCATAACAAAACACCGCATACAAAATTTCAGCCAAATCGAATGAAAATTGCGGCTTTCAGGGGTTCTAGAAGTCAAATCGGAAGATCGGTTTATATGGAAGCTATTGATCAGGTTATAGACCGATTTAGACCGTAATAAACAAATTTGTTAAAAGCCATAACAAAACACTGCATTCAAAATTTCAGCCAAATTGGATAAAAATTGCGGCTTGTAAGGGCTCATGAAATCAAATCAAGAGATCGGTTTATATGGGAGCTATATCAGGTTATAGAACGTACTAGGCACAGTTGTTGAAGTCCTAACAGAACACTATGTGCACAATTTCAGCCAAATCGGACAAAAATTGCGGCTTTCAGGGGCTCCAGAAGTCAAATTGGGAGATCGATTTATACGTGAGCTATATTTAAATCTGAACCGATAGGCCCATTTGCAATCTCCAACGACCTACATAGACCAAAATTGGTCTGTAAGCTGATTTAGACCCTATATAAACTGATCTTCCGATTTGACTTCTTGAGCCCTTACAAGCCGCAATTTTTGTATGCTTTGGCTGCAATTTTGCATGCCTTGTTCTGATACGACTTCCATTAGCTGTGCCAAATACGGTCCAAATCAGTCTATAATTTGATAGACTGATTTGAACCGTATAACCGGTCTCCCGATCATCGTTGTTCGATTCCCAGAAGCTTTAATTTTTTCTGATTTGACAGAAGTTTGGTATGTAAAATAATAGTATGCCCTTCCGCTAAATTTATTTTGTAGAAATGTTTAGCAGAGTCCATGGTGGTGGGTTCCCAAGATTCAGCCTGGCCCAACTTAGCATGCTTTTACTTGTTTATGCCTAGTCCGAACGGAGTGCTTCATAGCAACACCACAATAGAGAAGTTTTAACATAACAGGATACCTTATTAATGTAGCCAGTATTAGTAAGGGGATAACCAGCGCTGAAAATTTGCTGAAGTTCCCATCGGAATTTGAACCCAGTTGTTAGGCGTCACGGAATTAAGAAGCAAATGCAAATTTGCCTATTAAGGAACAGAGGCAATCTTCTCACATATTAATGAAAGCAGTTCGATTCGAGTTTTTAAGATCAATTATAAGGGACCTCCTTTTTATAGCCGAGTCCGAACGGCGTGCCGCAGTACGACACCTCTTTAGAGGAGAAGTTTTTACATGGCATAGTATCTTATGAATGTGGCTAGCATTAGGAGAGGATAACCACCACTCAAAACTATTATAATGGTTTCGCCGGGATTGGAAACCCGGGCGTTCAGCGTTATAGTCGAACATGCTAAACTCTGAGCTATGGTGGCCTCCATTTAAGGGGCCACAAAAAGTTTTTGCCACATTATGGTTATTTATTCGGCGATCTTCGCCATATTGCGGTCTTTGAAAACAAAATAGCTGCCCTTAAAGGCGCCCACAGAAGGAGTTTGCCTTTATTCAATTAATGTCGCTGCTTGTGGAGAGATGTTAAAAACGTTTTTGTTTAATGAAAAAATTGCAGCTTGTGCTGATGTCACACATTTGGGGGTGTTTACGTTCGTAATGGCTTTTACTTAGCAAAGTCTAAAATTAACTTTAATACCTATTTCATCTAAACGTTTAACTGACTACATAGTGGTAGATTTTACACCCTCAACCTACTTTTGTTTAACAACTCCCGTCTTTCTCAATGCTGCGTTCCAGTTCTATGTGTCTATTATCATTTATATACCCTTCACCATAGGATGAGGGTATACAAATTTCGTCATTCCGTTTGTAACTCCTCTAAATATTTGTCAAAGACCCCCTAAAGTTTATATATTCTTCATAGTCATGACATTTTAAGTCGATCTAGCCATGACCGTCCGTCCGTCCGTCTGTCTGTCTGTCGAAATCATCCTAATTTTCGAAGGAATAAAGCTAGCGGCTTGAAAATTGTCACAAATACTTCTTATCAGTGTAGGTCGGTTGGGATTGTAAATGGGCTATATCGGTGCATGTTTTGATATAGCTGTCATATAAACCGATCATCGGTCTTGACTTCTTGAGCCTCTAGAGGGCGCAATTCTTATCCGATTGGAATGAAATTGTGCACGACGTGTTTTGCTATGACTTTCAACAACTGTGCTAAATTAGGTTCAAATCGGTCAATAACCTGATATAGCTGCCATATAAACCGATCTTGGTCTTGACTTCTTGAGCCTCTAGAATGTGCAATTCTTATCCGATTAGAATGAAATTTTGCACGACGTGTTTCTCTATGATATCCAATAACTGTGCCAAGTATGGTTCAAATCGGTCCAAAACCTGATATAGTTGCCATATGAACCGATTTTGGACCTTGACTTCTTAAGCCTCTGGAGGGCGCAATTCTTATCCGATTGGTATGAAATTTTGCACGACGTGTTTTTTTATGATATCCAACAACTGTGCCAAGTATGGTTGAAATCAGTTCATTAACTATAAGCTGTCATATGAACCGATATGGGATCTTGACATCTTGAGCCATTAGAGGGCGCAATTCTTATCCGATTTGGCTGAAATTTTGCATGAGGTGTTTCGTTTTGACTTCTAACAACTGCGCGAAATATGGTTTAAATCGATCCATAACCTGATATAGCTGCCATTTCAACCGATCAGGGATCTTGAGTTTTTGAGCCTCCAAAGGGAGTAATTATTATCCGATTTGGATGAAATTATGTACAACGGCTTCTCCCATGACCTTCAAAATACGTGTCAAATATGGTCCGAATCGGTTTATAGCCTGATACAGGTCCCATATAAACCGATCTCTCTATTTTATTTCTTGAGCCCTAAAGGGTACAATTCTTATTCGAATTGGCTGAAATTTTACATAATGACTTCTACTGTGGTCTCCAACATTCAATTTGTTATGATCCGCTTTTTACTAATTTTTAGGAAATCATTCCAAAATGGAATTATTTATCAAAGTTTTTCTAAAAAAAAAAATTATTAAAACCCCCTAACTTAGGATAAATGGCATGCATGTGACAACACTATTTCATAATTTTGTTGAGCTCCTTCAAAACAAGACATTTGTTTACCAAACACCCAAAATTCCATTACATTCTCAATTTCAAGTTGAATGCATGCTGCATGGCATACCTGCATTCTATCTCATATCGACTTTTCAAACTTTTCATGAACACCAGAATCCCACGAAAACAAAATACAAACTTTCCGTTTCATACTCTGCCAACATTCCGCTATTGGCAAGGCGAGAAAATATTTGTGTGAGCTTCAAGTTGATGTACGTTTTGCAATGGTAGTGGTAACCTGCAAATGTGTGCTCAACTTGATTTGAATGCCATACTCGGCAAAGGCAACGGAAACTCTTGCGGTTGATAAAAATATTCGAAATATGTTTTGGAACATAGTCACCTCAACGTATGTAGCTGGTGGCAAACTTTCACTATTCTCTACAAAGGGGAGGAGTGCATATCAGTGTTGCTACTTTAAACTTTGGAAAATATTTAAGTTTGGAAGTTAGAAAATCTGCAGTAGTTTGAGGAGAAACTTAAATATACTTCCTATGCTATGGTGGGAAACTTTAGGAGAAATTTTGCTACATCATAAGGTATGATTTCATGTCCTGCTCGAGGTCGTAGTAGAACCAGTGACTTTTGTCTGACTTTAATCTGTGATAGAATCATCATATTTATATCCTACACCACAACTGTGATAACTTATAACGTAGTCGACCCATTTGATAAGTATACAGATCGACTTTGAATTTTTTCTAATTTCTAATTCAATCATTCAGCGGTTCGTTACCTTCACTGAAAATTATTTGATTTTTTTTGATCTTCTTGCATACTCATTTGGTAATCGTAAAACTTCAAAACAATCATTATTTAAATAGCTTCGAAATGTTAAGCCCTTTAAGACAAGGTACCATGTGGCGTATAATTGTTATCTAGACACCGAGTGGGATTCAAAGAAAAATTACGTATACGCACCAATTGCCGATATCAACTGTGCCAATTGCTTATGAATGGATGTAGCAAGTATGAGGAGTTTAGAAAGAAAATTTAATGGTTTGTTTTTATACCCTCCACCATAGGATGGGGGTATACTTATTTAGTCATTCTACTTGTAACACCTCGAAATATGCGTTTGAGACCCCATAAAGTATATATCTAGACATGTCCGTCCGTCTGTCTGTCGAAAGCACGCAAACTTTCGAAGGAGAAAAGCCAGGCGCTTGAAATGTTGTGCAAATTCTTTTTATTAATATAGGCCGGTTTGGATTCTAAATGGGCCAAATCGGACCATATTTTGATACAGCTGCCATATAAACCGATCTTGGGTCTTGACTTCTTGAGCCTCTAGAGGGCCCAATTCTTATCCGATTTGGCCAAAATTTTGCATGTAGTGTTTTGGTAGCACTTCCAACCACTACGCTATGTATGGTTTACATCGGTCCATGTTTTTATATAGCTGCCATATAAACCGATCTTGGGTCTTAACTTCTTGAGCCTCTAGAGGACGCAATTCTCGTCCGATTTGGCTAAAATTTTGCACGTAGTGTTTTAGTAGCACTTACAACCACTACGGTAAGTATGGTTTTAATCGGTTTATGTTTTTATATAGCTGCCATATAAACCGATCTTGGGTCTTGACTTCTTGAGCCTCTAGAGGACGCAATTCACGTCCGATTTAACTGAAATGTTGCACGTGGTGATTTGGTAGCACTTCCAACAACTACCTCAAGTATGGTTTTAGTCGGTCCATATTTTGATAAAGCTGCCATATAAACCGATCTTGGGCTTTGACTTCTTGAACCCCTAGAGGGCGCAATTCTCATCCGATTTAACTGAAATAATACACGTATTGTTTTGGTATCACTTTCAATAACTGTGCTTAGTATGATTGAAATGGTTCATAATCTGGTATAGCTGTCATATAAACCAATCTTAAATCTTGACTTCTTGAGCCAATACAGCGGGCAATTCTCATCCGATTTGTCAGAAATTTAGCATGAGGTGTTTTGTTATGACTTCCAATAACTGTGCTAAGTATGGCGTAAATCGGTATAGAACGTGATATAGCTGCCATATAATCCGATCTGCGATCTTGACTTCTTGAACCTCTAGAGGGCGCAATTCTCATCCCATTTGGCTGATATAGCTCCAATAGCATAACAGTTCTTATTTATCATCCTTTGTTTGCCTAAAAAGAGTTACCGCGCAAAGAACTCGACAAATGCGATCCATGGTGAAGGGCATATAAGATTCTGACCGGCCGAACTTAGCACGCTCTTAATTATTTTTTTTTTTTTCGTTTGTTTAATATTTACCTGGACAACTTCTAAGTCTATTAACCCTTCTAATTCTAAACAAAGAAAGAACACCCCATTCTGTGCTATAAACGGCGAAGCCTTGACTCAGCCTGCTTAACTTCGATTGACATTAAAATAGTCGTCGTAGGTCTGATAAACTTTTCGCCATGGTGGGCGATTGTAACCCTCGCCTCACACTGCATTACTATTATCATAGAGCTTCATGGTCTAAATGACTTCATGGTCTCTAAACTACGGATATGCGTCAAATAAAAGAAGTAAAAAGGCATTAAGTTCGTCCTGGCCGAACTTTGGATACCCACCACATAGGGTATATATGTAAATCATCTTTCGTCATAATCCGGTGAGAAATGCATAATTTATGCATCCATAGCAGCTTTATCGAAATATGGTCCGATTTAGACCAAATTCGTCACCAACCTTGGGTGGTCTAATAAATACAATTCACTGTTAAATTTTGTTGAACAAAATATTGGTCTTTTTGGTAGCTATATCCAAATAAAAACCGATCTGAATCATATAGGACATGGATGTCGAAAAACTTAACACTGTGTTAAATTTCACCAAAATCGGATAAAAATGAGCCTTTTATGGGGCCAAGATTAAAATCGAGACATCGGTTAATATGGCTGCTATATCCATATCCGAACCGATCTGGGCAAAATTGAAGAGGGATGTCGAAGGGCCTAGCACAACTCAGTGTCACAAACTTCAACAAAATTGAACAATAAATGTAGGTTTTATTGATCCAAAAACTTAAAACAAGAGATCAGTCTATATGGCAGCTATATCTAAATCTGAAACGACCTGCACCAATTTGCAGAAAAATATTGAAGGGCCTAACACAACTCAGTTACCCAAATATCGGCGAAATCGTACAAAAAATGCGCCTTTTATGTGAACAAGACCTTAAATCGAGATATCTGTCTATATGACAGTTATGTCCAAATCTGGACCGATCTGAACCAAATTGACGCAGGATATCGAAGGGGCTAACACAACTCACTGTCCCTAATTTCAGCATAATCGAATAATAAATGTGGCTTTTATGGACCTAAGACCCTAAATCGAAGGATCGGTCTATATGGCAGCTATATCCAAATCTAAACCGATCTGGTCCAAATTAAAAAAGAGTGTTAAAGGGCATAACATAACTCACTGTCCCAAATTTAAACGCAATCGGACAATAAATGCCCCTTTTATGGTCCCAAGACCTTAAATCGAGAGATCGGTCTATGTGGCAGCTATATCCAAATCTGGACCGATTTGAGCCAAATTGGCGAAGGATATCGAGGGGCCTAACGCAACTCACTGTCCCAAATTTCAACAAAATCGGATAATAAATATGGCTTTTATGGGCCTAAGACCCAAAATCGGCGGATCGGTCTATATGGCAGCAATATCGAAATCTGGGCCGATCTGAACCAAATTGAAGAAGGATATCGACTGGCCTCACACAACTCACTGTACTAAGTTTTTAAAAAATCTCATAATAAATGTCGTTTTTATGGGCATCAGACCCTAAATAGGTGGATCGGTCTATATGGCAGCTATATCCCAATCTGGACCGATCTGAGCCAAATTGAAGAGCGACGTCGACTGGACTTACACAACTCGGTGACCCAAATTTCAATGAAATCGGACAGTAAATGCCCCTTTTATGGTTCTAAGACCTTAAATCAGCGGATCGGTCTATATGGCAGCTATATCCAAATATAGTCCAACCTCATCCATATTTGAGTCGGATGTCGGGAGGCTTACAGCTACTCACTGTCTCAAATTTCAGCGAAATGGAATGAAAAATAAAGCTTTTATAGTCTTCAGACCCCTTATCGCGAGATCGGTCTATATAGCATATATATCTAAGTATAGTCCGATCTGAACCATTTTTGGGTCGGATATTGGGAGACCTAAAACTAACCACTGTTTTAAATTTCAACGAAATCGGGTAATAAATAGAGCTTTTATGAGCTTCAGATCCTTTATCGGCAGATCGGTCAATGTCTCAGCTATATCTGAATATAGTCCAATCTGAACCATATTTAGGTCCTATGTTGGTAGGCGTAAAACTACCCACTGTTTCAAATTTCAGCGAAATTAACAAATAAAGCTTTTATGGGTTTCCGACCCTTTATCTGGAGATCGGTCTATATGGCAGCTATATCTAAACATAGTCCGATCTGAACCATATTCAGGTCAATTGTCGGGAAGCTTAAAGATACTCACAGTTGTTAATTTCAGCGAAATCGGATGAAAAATAAAGATTTTATAAGCTTCAGACCCTTTATCGGGAGATCGGTCTATATGGCAGCTATATCTAAATATGGATCGATCTAATCCGTATTTGGATCAGATGTCGGGAGGCTTAACATAACCCACTGTTGCAAAATTTCAGCGAAATTGGATAAAAAATAAAGCTTTCAGACCCTCTATCGGGAGATCGGTCTATATGGCAGCTATATGGCAGCTATATCTAAATATAGTCCAATTTGAACCATATTTGGGTCAGTTGTCGGGAAGCCTTTAACCACTCACTCTTTCAAATTTCAGCAAAATCGGATGTAAAATAAATTTTTATGGGCATTAGACCCTTTGTCGAAAAATCGGTCTATATAGTAGCTATATCTAAATAAAGTCCTATCTGTTCCATATTTAGGTCAGATATTGGAAGCCTTAAAATAACCCATTGTCTTAAATTTCAGCGAAATCGGATAAAAAGTAAAGCTTTTATGGACTTCAGACCCTCCATCGGGAGATCGGTCTATATGGCAGATATATCTAAATATAGTCCAATTTGATCCATATTTTGGTCAGTAGTCGGGAAGCCTTAAACTACTCACTGTTCCAAATTTCAGCAAAATCAGATGAAAAATAAATTTTTATGAGCATTAGACCCTTTATCGGAAAATCGGTCTATATAGCACCAATATCCAAATGTGGACCGATTTGGCCCGTTCAAGAACTTAACCAACGTGCATCAAAAAGACGTATCTGTGCCAAATTTCAGCTCAATATCTCAATTTTTGAAGCCTGTAGAGTGGTAATAAAAGACGGAGGTCAGAAACACCGACATCGTTAAATCCTCTTAGAATTTTACGACGATCCGAAGTATATACACTTTCTAGGGTCGGAAATGGATATTTCGCAAACGGAGTGGCAAGATGAATATACCCCCATCCATCGGTGGTGGGTATAAAAAGCAGACTGGTCGAGCTTCTGGGACTCAATCAAGAAGGTATTTCAATGAAAACTTTCCCATTTCGATCGATGTTGGCAGCTCAGAGAAGGTTTTTCACTCAATAATCGCAACTGCAGCCGCCGCACGTTTCATTCTAGCCATTGGAATACTTGTTATGAGATTAAATTTCCTGACTAAGCAGAGCAACATGAGTATAATTGAACTTGACTGAGAGATCTATTGAATTGTGACCTATAAATTTTTCCCCAAAAGTTACAACAAACTCTTTATTTTCATATGACAATTTCATTTTCATTATCATCATCGCCTGCCCCCAATTCGTACAAATCCGCTTAACCCCATTAATGATATTGGCTTTTCATTGAAAGCCATTTCAAAAAAATTAGTCAATTTAAACTATACTAAAAACTTAATTTGCTTCTATTCGAATGCTTACCAAACCAATCTGGAACATGTGTCACCAATGGCTGGCTGATTGTTTGGTTGGTCTTATAAGGGGGGTGGTAGTTTGGCGGCAAACTGAATTAGTCTCCATGAAATGGTGCGGTAAAATTCAATTCATTTATACATGAAATGTTCACACGGTCCGGCAATAAAGTTAGAAGATTTAATTGAACGAAAACGATTTTAAATTTAATGTGTCGCACATAAAACGGAAATGTGTGTTTAGTTCGCACACACACACACACGTACATACACACACAAAGACCAGAGTGCAAACTATGGAATTACACAAAATGGGTAACATAGCTCCAACTCGGCAAGCAAGTGAAGCACAAGTGTTTATTAAATGGTGAACATGGCAATTGGGATATTAGGGAGGATTAAACAAAATTTTCCAAAAAAAAAAATCGCCACCATAGGAATTGGGATCTGCAACCCTTTTTGTACCCTACACCACCAATGTGATACAGGGTGTATATGATAACGCTGTGCATTTGTTGGTAATGCTAAGAAGGAGAAGAGTAAGACCCATTGATAAGTATACCGATCGGTTTAAAATAGCTTCTTAATTCGATTTAGCTATGTCCGTCTGTCTGCACAAGTACTCGTCGCATGTCAGATTTTTGTAAAGCCAAACCAAGCTGCGTGCGAAATGCGACCTGCACAAGGAGTCATTATGGAAATACAAGATCGTGAAAAAACCATCCAAGAGGTCCTCATGGGTCTGTCTTTCCGCCTCGATAGAGTGAGTTAATGAGTCGTCTGGCTCCGTCTGGCTCAGATCTCAAAGGATCTGTAAACTCTTGGAAGCATTCTAAGAGATGACTGAACCTGGACGGAATCTAGCTTTGAGACGCTCAAGCTATTGGCTGCTATGCACTTCCCTAGGTGCCCGAACATGGCTGTGTGGTCATTTAACCTAAATGGTATTGATGTCCCTCGTACACAACACAATTCCGAGTCACTGTTCGATGCTGAGGACTTGATAACGGAGTTGAAGATAGTGAATTCGTTTGAATCCTACCAGTGAACGGGGCCAGATGGCATATTGCCTGCTAAGCTACAAAAGGTAGGACTGATTATCATACGACTCCTTGAGTTGATTCTTAGGAGCTTCGTTTTGCTGGGCCATGTACCGACTCCATGATGGGAGGTAAGGGTAGTTTATGTACTGAAAGCGGGAAAACCGAGCCATTCTTTGCCTAAGGACTGCAGGCCGGTAAGCCTCTCATCCTTCATTTTGAAGACCTTGGTGACACTAATTGACATATGTTTTAGGAATCGTCTCGGCCCTTCTCTGGCTTGTGACTATCAGCATGCGTACACTAAGGGTCGATCGATTTATAGTGACCTTCATGAGGGTAATTTGGATGTGGGCGACTTCACTTTGGCTGCCTTCTTGGACTTAGGTGGGGTTAGGTTAAGTGGGTTGCCCAACAAAGTTGAATTCACTCAGAGTCCAGATTGGCTCATTGTGGTTCTCTAGAAAGAAGGGGTAGAGAAAGAAGATGTGAGACCTCGGACTGGAGGTAATAAATACACGAATGAAAGAAAAGCAAAAGAAATGGAGAACCCGAGCGAGTGGTGAAGAAGTCCATCCCCACGCAAGCATGGATGTACCGGAGCTTATGACACCCCCCGTCGGAACCGTCCTGTACCGTCAGCAAATCTCAGGAGACCTATCAGAGGTACGTTTGCAGGTTCACCCAAATCGCAGAAGAAACGGCTTCTAGAAAGGTGAACCTACGTCGAGGGATTGATGTGGGTGACTTCACTTTGGCGGCCTGCTTAAACTTAAGTGGGGTACGGTTAAGTGGGTTGCCCACCAAAGTTGAATTCACTGGGAGTCCAGATTGGCTGATTGTGGTTCTCTAGAAAGAAGGGGTAGAGAAAGAAGATGTGAGACCTCGGACTGGAGGTAATAAATACACGAATGAAAGAAAAACAAGAGAAATGGAGAACCCGAGTGAGTGGTGAAGAAGGCCATCCCCACGCCAGCATGGATGTACCTAAGCCGTAGCTTATGACACCCCCCGTCGAAACCGTCCTGTACCGTCAGCAAATCTCAGGAGACCTATCAGAGGTACGTTTGCAGGTTCACCCAAATCGCAGAAGAAACGGCTCCCAGAAAGGTGAACCTACGTCGAGGGATTGATGTGGGTGACTTCACTTTGGCGGACTTCTTGAACTTAGGTGGGGTTAGGTTAAATGGGTTGCCCACCAAAGTTGAATTCACTCGGAGTCCAGATTGGCTCATGTGGTTCTCTAGAAAGAAGGGGAAGAGAAAGAAGATGTGAGACCTCGGACTAGAGGATATACACGATTAAAAAAAAAAACAGGAGAAATGGAGAACCCGAGCGAGTGGTGAAGAAGTCCATCCCCACGCAAGCATGGATGTACCTAAGCCGTAGCTTATGACACCCCCCGTCGAAACCGTCCTGTACCGTCAGCAAATCTCAGGAGACTTATCAGAGGTACGTTTGCAAGTTTACCCAAATCGCCGAAAATCGGCTCCCAGAAAGGTGAACCTACGTCCCTGCAGACTCGGACATGAACACAGCTGGTGCTCAATAGTCTCCTCCTCATTCTCATCGAGGCAACTCCTCTACAAGTCACTGTGCGATATTCCCATGATCGCCGCCATGCGGCCGACGGTACAGAGCTCGGTTATGACCCCTGTTAAGGTACTCATCGACCTCTTATTGAATGCCAGCAACTCACTCGTCCTCCTCCGGTCGATGACAGGCTAAAGTGCCTTTGCGTTGCGGCAACCATCTACCGAATCCCATCTTGCCACCGATGCTTCTCTGGCTATCCACTCAAATGTGTTCAGCAGCACGACCTGTGGCTGGTCTGCCAGCACAAACCCCTCCTAGCGCACCCGTCCGCACTCTCATTTTCTGGAATCCGCTCATAGTCAGCAAACCATGTCAGAGTCATATCATGGAACCGTAGCCTATCAAGGCATTCCTAACAATCCGCCACGCATTTCGACCTCACCATCCTCGACCCCAAGGCTTTGAGCGCTGCCATATTTTCCACATAAATCCTGAATTTTGAGGATATATGTCTCTCTTGCGGCTACTGTAATGATACAGACCTCTGCCTGAAAGACCATACACTTGTCCGACAGTCTCATAAACATCACGACATAGAGTGCGTCAGAGTAGACCCCCAATCCAGTCCCTGAGTCTATCTTGGAGCCATCGGTGTAGATCGTGGTCTCATCCTCTTCAAGTACAACATTCACTCTCCATTCATCCCTCCCCGAAAAATGAATCATGAAAGCTCTTATCTCAGTCGATACTGGTGCCAGGTAGTCTGAGATCCTCCTCAGTCTTCCCTTTGCATCTATAACTCTCAGTTTCAGCATGCGCAGCTCCCTCTGCCTAAGCGCGACCTTGGTGGTGCAGGTTCGAATATAGGCTCCAATCGGCTGCATATCCAGCAAAGCTTCAAGGCCTACCCGCGGTGCTGATCTCAGTGGCCCTATGATCCCGACGCAGGCCAGTCTCTGAACCTTCTCGAACTTCTCCCTATCTCCCTACGTGTCCTCTTCTCCACGGCCATTAACCATATCAGTGCTTCATAGGTCAGTACTAGTCTCACGATGGCCGTATACATCCGATATACATCCTGGGAGTCACCCCTCACTTCCTACCAAACATCCTCCTGCAGGAGTAAAAAGCACACAGTGCCTTATGGCTTCTTTCCTCGGTATTTCTCGAATTGAGGACCATGCCTAGGTACATCGCCTCCTTCGACAGCTGCAGGGTGACCCCTTCGAAGGACGGAAATCTGAAATCCTGTATCTTATATCTACGAGTGAAGGGCTTCAGCTCCGTCTTTCTTGGGTTGGTCCTCAATCCATTTCTGGTAGCCCATAGCGACAATCTACTCAGTAACCACTCCATGATGTCGCTGATGGTCGACAGAAAGCTGCCCTCGGAAAGGCAGCACTACGTCGTCCCTCATAAGCGATTATCCTAGTGCCATCCCAACCGAGATCCACCAAGATTTCATTAATCACGAGCTTCCATAGAATCGGCGAGAACACCCCTCCTTGGGGCGTTACTCTAGTCACCCGCCCTCTGACCACACTATCTCCCAGGTTCGCACTAGTAACCTTACCATAAAGCACATTATTGGTCCACTGGGAGATTATGGGGTGAATACCCGTGTGGTCCAGTATGGCGACTATCGATCCTATCTCCACATTATTGAAGGACCCCTCAATATCCAAGAAGACCACGAAAGTATATTCACTTTGTCGGAGAGGCGTCTCGGCCTCCTGTAGCACCTCGTGAAGGGCCGTCAGCACCGGCCCTGTCTTGGTAATATGCGTGTTGTGCCCCACTGAGTTTTCCGGCGTCAGTCCCCGTCTCACCTTCAGGTCAATAAGTCTTTCCAGTGCTTTCAGAAAAAAATATGACAGACTAATAGTCCTAAAATTCTCCGTCGTACTGTGGTTTATTCTTCACGCCTTTAGGATAAAGACCATCTTGACCACCCTCCATGCCCTTGTTATGTAGGACCATTCCAGGCTCGCTCGGAAAATCCCCTCAAGCCGGGGCACGGTGACTCCAAGCAACTCCTGCAGCAGTTCCGGGATAATTCCGTCAGGTCCGGCGGACTTAACTGGCCAGAAAGTGCGGACTACCCACATTATATAGGCCTATAATCCTACGTCGTACTGTGGTTTGTTCCTCCCGCCTTGGAGATAAAGACCATCTTAACCCCCCTCCATGCCCTTGATATGTAGGACCATGTCAGACTCGCTCTGAAAATCCGCTCAAGCCTGGGCAGGGTGACTCCAACGAACTCCTGCAGCAGTTCCAGGATAATTCCGTCAGGTCCGACCGATTTAAATGACCGGAAAGTGCAGACTGCCCACACTATCTTCTCCTCGTCAACAATGTCCCTGATGAGGTCATCCGTTAAGGCCGCATATGCCTCAATTGCCGGCAGAATTTCGTCCAGGAACTCCTCTTCACCTTCCTCGTCTCATTTTTGAAATTGTCAAGAGCGACGCGATACTAGTCCCAGGTTGGACTAGAAGGGTCCCCCTATATTGGTAAATTGGGTTCATACGATCCTGAAAGGCCGGATTATCAACGCATCACTGACAGAGGGCATGATAAGGAAGATTGTGACCTGAGGAAGTGCACAGGGAGAAGTTTTATATCCGATATTGTGGCTTTTGTTGACCAATGGGATTCTGAGGTCTTTCGAGAGCGAGAGGGTGAATGTCGTCGACTGAGCTGATTATGTCGTCATCATGATGGGTGGCCATTCCTCTTTCTACTATTACAGACCTCGTTCAAGGAGCTTTGAGGAAGCTGTCCGGATGGGCGAAGGATAACGGTGTCCTTTTGACCAGAAGGAGGAAGCTGGGTGTTTTTAACGAACTTGGAAGAGGTGGAGCGTGATTCTTGGCCAGAAACCAAGTTGAAAAAAAAACATCGAAGAAAGGGTCAACAGTGGGCAAAATGCGCTTTACTACTGTCGCATCTCAGTAGGAAGGAGTTGGGGGCTGGGGCCTCTCTACTATTACAAACCTCGTTCAGGAAGCTTTGACAAAGCTGTCCTGATGGGCGAGTGCTAACGGGCTTGGCATAAATCCAAGAAAGATTGAGCTGGTAATTTACACCAGTAGGAGGTAGCTGGATGTCCTCAAGGGACCTGTAGTGGATGGGGTGGAGCGTGACTCTTGACGAGAAACTAAAAGAAAAAGAATCGTCGGCGAAAGGCTCAAAAGGCGACTGAATACACTCTACCCCAGTCGCATCTCGATAGCAAGGAGTTGGGGGCTGGGGCCGGATACGGTGCTCTGGATGTTTATGGTCGTTGTTCGTCCACAAGGCTTTGGACAATTGTGCCCTTAGCAGGATGATCGAAAACGTGCAAGACATCGAGGTAGTAGAAGTTGTTGTTGTTGTAGCCACATTGTAGTCATCCTGCCTCTCACTGAGACTCTCCACGCAATACCGCTGATTGTCCGCTACTACAGTTGCAGCTACTGGAACATTTCACTATTCGCACTCGTTCCAGCCAGTGTGATGCTCATAGTTATCCCATGCCGGAACCGCGGTAGTTCTCATCTCTGGCCCAAAGAAAAGTGCTCCGAGAGAGGCGCTGAATGTCTTTCACGATCTTATGCCTCTGTACCTATATGTTGGATGTATGGCAACAAACATCGCCATGAGACTGAGGAAGTCAGGTACATGGCGCTTCTCCTACTTGGGCCATTTTTCTGTTGGCGGGGGGATGGTGTTGCCGAGTGGCACCATGCTTTATGCGGCGCAACTGTTTTTATACCAGAGAAGTGCTTCCTTGGTTGGGTTGGAAGTCGATTTCCCGTAAAGGGATCTCTGGGTGGAAGCCATCCATCAAGCCCTTCCCTAGACCCTCTGTATACATGGATGGGTCTAAATTGAATGGGGACAGCAGCAGTCTTCATTGGATTTCTTTGTAATCAGGGATTTTTGTAGACTTCTGGAAGGGTGTAGCATCTTTCAGGAGTAGGTTTTCGCGATCCTGAAGGCACTGGGGACGATGTGGATGCGAGAGCGGCGGTTAGTTGTCAATACATAACTGGATAGGCAGCCACCACTGAAGCCTCTTGATCAGGATCGCCTGAGCTCAAATATGATTAGAAGACGCAAAGAGTTTCTTGGAACCATGGGAAAAGCTGAGAGGCTCTACTGGATCCCAGGCCACTAAGTTGCGGCTGGGAACGAAGCGGCCGGTGAACTGGCCATGAATGGAACGCTGATTGTTGCAGACGTTGCTACGGAATCTGTATGACCTTCTTGATAGGTTGGACGCCTTCTACGATAACTGCGGTCATAAGACGTGAGCTGGTGCTGTAGGTTGTAGGGTTTACAAAGGCCCTGTGGCCGAGTATTTCAATAAACAGGACGTCACTTATACTTGGCCTGAGATAATGCATTCTTAGGGCCTACTAATGGGAGTTCAGACTGGTCTTTGAAAGGTAAGATCTTTGCGAAGACGAGTAGTGTCGGCGACTGTTGAGCATCTGTTGTGTCACTGCCCCGAAATTGCAAGGAGAAGACACAGGATAATGGGTAAACACCTCTTTCCAAGCCTGGATCCCCTGAGGCCTGAATTGCCTGACCGGATCATACTCTCGACTGTGAGTTTTATTCGTGGTTGTTGTTGTAGCCACATTTTCATGTGGAGGTGGTGATCCTCGTAGAGTAAGCTCGTCCGGTCTATACGACCGATCGACACGGGAAGGATTTTTTATCTGATTGGGATTAAATTTGGTACGTAGTGTTCTGTTAAGACTTCCAACAACCGGGCCAAACACGGACCAAATTGGTATATGACCTGATATAGCTCTCATATAACATCTGCTGACTGCGACCTGTAACTTGATCACAATAATACATGGACAGACAGATGGAAATCGAATCAAGAACTGATTCTAAGCCGATTGGTTTACTTGTCAATGGATCTAGCTCTTCGATTGTCATGAAATATTGCTAAAGTTTCTTTTTTCGCCCATGGATAAACGCTTTTGATTTTGAACAAAATCGGTTCAGATATAGATATAGCTCCCATATATATCTTTTATCCGATATGGAGTTTTAAGGCTGTAGCAGCCATAATTTTGGTCCGATCTTTACAAAATTTAGCATAGAGTATTTTATTCAAAGTCCTCATATATGTGCGAAATTTCCTGAAAATCGGTTCAGATTTCGATATAGCTCCCATATACAACTTTCATCCGATATGGAATTTTAAGGCTATAGCAACCACAATTTTGGTCCGATTTTCACAAAATTGGGCAAGAAGTGCTTTTTTTGACGTCTTTATATGTGTGCGAAATTTCATAAAAATCGGGCCAGATTCAGATATAGCTCCCATACATATCTTTCATCCGATATGGGCTTTTAAGGCTGTAGAAGCCACAATTTTGGTTCGATCTTTACAAAATTTAGCATGGAGTATTTTATTCAAAGTCCTCATATACGTGCGAAATTTCCTGAAAATCGGTTCAGATTCAGATATAGCTCCCATATACAACTTTCATCCGATATGGAATTTTAAGGCTGTAGCAGCCACAATTTTGGTCCGATCTTTACAAAATTTGGCAAGAGGTGCTTTTTTTAACGTCCTCACATGTGTGCAAAATTTCATAAAAATCGGGCCAGATTTAGATATAGCTCCCATATATATCTTTCATCCGATATAGAGTTTAAAGGCGGTAGCTGCCACAATTTTGGTCCGATCTTTACCGAATTTAGCATGGGGTACTTTATTTGACGTTTTCATATGTGTGTAAAATTTCATAAAAATCGGTTCATATTCAGATATAGCTCTCATATATATCTTTCAACCGATATGGGCTTTTAAGGTTGTAGAAGCCACAATTTTGGCCCGATCTTTACCAAATTTGACAAGAGGTGCTTTATTTGACGTCTTCATATGTGTGCAAAATTTATTTAAGATCGGGCCAGATTTAGATATAGCTTCTATATATATCTCTTATCCGATATGGAGTTAAAGGCTGTAGCTGCCACAATTTTGGTCGGATCTTTACCAAATTTGGCATTTAGGAGTAAGATGATCTACTTGAAATCCCAGTATGTGTGATCAAAATTGGCACAGGTTTCGATATAACTCCCATATAATCTTTTATTCGATATGGCCTTTTAAGGATGTGGAAATCCAAATTTGTTTTCCTATCGTAAGAAAATCGTACAAGGTTCTCTTCGATATTTCAATAGGTATCCAAATTATATTCTGTCAAGATTGCGAGGTAAGTTCTACATATTAAAAGTACTACTGGTATACTGGTTGGTGTAGGGAATTATTGGGTTGCCCAAAAAGTAATTTTTCATATAGTCGGCGTTGAAAAATTTTTTCACAGCTTTTGACTCTGTAATTGCATTCTTTCTTCTGTCAGTTATCAGCTGTTACTTTTAGCTTGCTTTAGAAAAAAATTGTAAAAAAAGTATATTTGATTAAAGTTCATTCTAAGTTTTATTAAAAATGCATTTACTTTCTTTTAAAAAATCCGCAATTACTTTTTGGGCAACCCAATATATAGTTGGCTCCGTCCGACTTTTACCCTTCCTTACTGTCTTTTTACAGAATCTATGTTGGTGAGTTCCCAAGATTCGGCCTGGCCAAACTTTATGCGTTCTTAATTTCTTAGTAATTTTCTTGAAATTTCAAATAAATTTTCGATCCACCCTTATAGCCTATTCCCTTGATCATGGCCATGTTTGGTCAACAGCTCTGCTACTCTTTTATAAAATAAAAGCAAAAATATTAAATAATCAATGTTGCTGGTAGAATTTAAACGACAATTGTAATTATAACAGAGAAGACGGCAAAAAGCCAAAAATCCAATCAGCTTAGCACTAATAATCTCCATCATAGTCTTAAATGATTGGAAAATCATTACAGTGGGTTTTAATTTACATTAATTTTAAAATAATTGCCTGGAGTAGGAAAATTGACAAAAGGGACCAAAGCTATGGAGCAAAAAATAATAAAAATGTTGCATGTTCCGCCGGACCGAATCTTGGGAACCCATATCCATGGATTGTTCTAAAATGTTGCTCAAACGAACTAAGTTAAAGTCTATTTTGGGAACAAAAGGACAACATTTAGCGTTTTCGTTTTTCACCATAAAAGAAGTTTTCCTTTATAGCGTCCGACAGTCTAATGTCTTATATATAAAAATCAATTTGTGTTTGTTTGTAAGTTTGTTTGTATTGGGTTGCCCAAGAAGTAATTGCGGATTTTTCATATAGTCGGCGTTGACAAATTTTTTCACAGCTTGTGACTCTGTAATTGCTTTCTTTCTTCTGTCAGTTATCAGCTGTTACTTTTAGCTTGCTTTAGAAAAAAAGTGTAAAAAAAAGTATATTTGATTAAAGTTCATTCTAAGTTTTATCAAAAATGCATTTACTTTCTTTTAAAAAATCCGCAATTACTTTTTGGGCAACCCAATAAGTTTGTGTGTTCCTTATAGACTCAGAAACGGCTGAACCGATTTTCTTGAAATTTGCACAGATGGTGCACAATGATCCCGTGGTGAAAATAGGGTACTACAATTTTTGATATCTGAAGGGGGGGGGGGGGGGGGACCCTCCCTCTTACCCTAATTTTCTGAAACGCCATATCTCGGAGATGGGTGGTGAGATTTAAGCGAAATTTTGTGTGCTCTCATATAGTAGCCTAAAAATAAAAATTTGGTATCCAAATTTCGGATGGGGTACCTAGGGGGACCGCCTTACCCTAAAACCTACCAAACATATATTTAGACCAATCACGACAATATGGGACTCAAGTGAAAGGTATTTAGGATAAGAAAACGTATCTGATATCCGTTTGTCGAACCAAGTGCTAGGGGGATCACCCCAACCCCTAAAATACCCCTAAATCGGACATATTTACCGATCATGGCAATATGGGACTCAAATGAAAGGTATTTGGGAGCAAAGCACAAATCTGATATCAATATTCGGGAAAAGTGTCTATGGGGCCACCCCACACCCACAACACCCCTAAATCGGACATATTTACCGATCATGGCAATATGGGACTCAAATCGAAGGTATTTGCGAGTAGAATACGAACCTGATATTCAAATGTGGGACCACGTTTCTGGGGGTTCACCCCTTTCCCAATACACCCCCCAAACAGGACTTATTTACTGACCATTGCAATATGGGGCTTAAATAAAAAGTATTTTAGTGTAGAATTCGAATCTGATATCCAAAAATGAGACCAAGTGTTTGGGGGGCACATTTACAACCATAGCCACATGGAGATCAAATGAAAGATCTTTGGGAGCAAAGCACAAATCTGATATCAATATTCGGGAAAAGTGTCTATGGGGCCACCCCATCCCCCACAACACCACCCCAATCCCCAAAACACCCCTAAGTGGGCCATATTTACCGCCCATGTCAATGTGGAGATTAAATGAAAGGTATTGGGGGGTAGAGCAAGAATTGATACCCACTTTCGGGACCAATTTTCTGGGGGTCAACCCCTTTCCCAAAAAACCCCACAAGCAGCACTTTTTTAGTGACCATCGCAAAATGGGGCTCAAATAAAGGTATTTGGGAGTAGAATACGAATTTGATATCCAAATTTAGGACCATGTAAAGGGTGATTTTTTTGAGGTTAGGATTTTCATGCATTAGTATTTGATAGATCACGTGGGATTTCAGACATGGTGTCAAAGAAAAAGATGCTCAGTATGCTTTGACATTCCATCATGAATATACTTACTAACGAGCAACGCTTGCAAATCATTGAATTTTATTACCAAAATCAGTGTTCGGTTCGAAATGTGTTCATTCACCGTAACGTTGCGTCCAACAGCATCTTTGAAAAAATACGGTCCAATGATTCCACCAGCGTACAAACCACACCAAACAGTGCATTTTTCGGGATGCATGGGCAGTTCTTGAACGGCTTCTGGTTGCTCTTCACTCCAAATGCGGCAATTTTGCTTATTTACGTAGCCATTCAACCAGAAATGAGCCTCATCGCTGAACAAAATTTGTCAAAATTTGAACACATTTCGAACCGAACACTGATTTTGGTAATAAAATTCAATGATTTGCAAGCGTTGCTCGTTAGTAAGTCTATTCATGATGAAATGTCAAAGCATACTGAGCATCTTTCTCTTTGACACCATGTCTGAAATCCCACGTGATCTGTCAAATACTAATGCATGAAAATCCTAACCTCAAAAAAATCACCCTTTATTTAGGGCATCACCCCTTTCCCAAAACACCCCGCAAAGGTTCCAAATTTTTCGACCATGCCAATATGTGGTATTTAAGATTAGAAAACGAATTTGATAACCTTTTTTGGGCCATGTGTTTGGGGGACGCCTCATCGTGAAAACTCCTCTTAAGCTAATGGCAATATGGGGTTTAAATAAATGGTATTTAGGAGAAGAGCACGATGCTGATATTTCAGGGCCAAGTGCCTGGAGGGTCCCCCACCTCACCCCCGAAAACACCCCTAAATCAGATATGATGAGAGTAGCGGGCTGAAATAAAGTATTTTAAGAATGGAGTACACTTTACATCCAAACTTAAATTCGTAGACCAATGAAGATCATGTGGGATTCCGTTAAAGGCACTTATATTGTTAAACTGTTAGTCAAGCGAAATTCCATTTTCGTAACATGGTATTTCACTAAAAGCTCTTTTTTGTCGAAAATAAATATTCCAAGGAAAATTTTGTTCCATATAAAGTAAAAGAAGGCGCAGCGGAGCGAGCCCGGGTCAACAAGTATATAATATATTTCATAAAGATATTTAGGAACATGCAGCTTAAAGCGCATCAATTGCCTATTGACTATTGAGTTTTTTCATAAAAATACCCTCATCAGCAGATTTAAAGCATAAAATAGCGAAAAAAGTAGTAGCATTCGATAGCAAAAGAAGATTTTCTTTCTAAAACTTTTGCGCAATATGGCTTATAATGCTGCTACAGACCATTGAAATGAGGCATGCCACCATGTTGGCATGGTTTTGGCGTTCCACATATTTCCTATTTCAAATTTCATTCAATAAAATATTGGCCATGTTAAAATGCAAAGCATGAAGGCAGCAAAGAGTACAGACACTAACGAAAAGCCTGAGCGCACATGCAAACACATCAAAGCAAGTAACAACTGTTGTTTGAATAATAAAAACTGTTTCGAATACCAAGCCTTTCCCCCTAATCACCAGCTTAAAACTCAACAGCAATGGCAACAACATTCCTTTGGTCTTCTTTTCTTTTCATAGTCAAACATATATCGATCAAAAGTTTATCCACGGAAATGCGTTTTCCGTTTCCGGAACAAAAATTTCCAGTTACAATACAACTGTGTGTGTGTGTGTGTGTGTGTGTGCTCACTCATACAAATCACTTGTAGTTGATTCGAAATCAAGCACAGCCTTAGGGTTGCCAATTAGTGAACGAGGGGAAAGAAATCAATAAAAGTGAAACAAATAGTAGCCATTAGGGATA
Source organism: Stomoxys calcitrans (assembly GCF_963082655.1). Lineage (NCBI taxonomy): Eukaryota > Metazoa > Arthropoda > Insecta > Diptera > Muscidae > Stomoxys > Stomoxys calcitrans. The sequence goes on from NC_081553.1 coordinate 212,983,892, forward strand.
TAAATTGAAGATTTAACCAAAGAAATTTTTGATGGGGGGGAAAACTGAAAACACCTACTTAAGAACATCAGAGTTTCCCTAATACAAAACTGTTTTCTAAGGACAAAAGTCTTCATGAAACTTGTGCTAAGGACAAACTTAAATTGAAATTTCCTATATCGATAAAATTTCTATAAAATTTTCTCTGCAGACAAAATTTCAATGAAATTTTCTCTTAATACAGAATTTCCATGAAATTTTCTCTAGAGACAAAATTTTCACTTTCGCTAAAGACAAAAAACTTCCTCAATAGACTGTAGAGACAGAATTTCCATGCAATTTTCTCTTAAGACAGAATTTCCATGAAATTTTTTCAGAGGACGAAACTTTCACTTTCGCTAAAGATAAAAAAATTTCTCAAACGACTGTAGAGAAAAAATTTCCATGAAATTTTATCTAAAAACAAAATTTCAATAAAATTTTCTCTTACATCAAAATTTTCAGGAAATGTGAAATTTTGTCTGTAGAGCAAACGTCATGGGAATTTTGCACTTAAAGAAAATTTCATAGAAATTTGTCTTTTAAGAAAATTTCATGGAAAATGTGTCTTGAAAGAAATTATGTAGAAATTTTATCTTTAGAGACAATTTTACAGAAATTTTGCCTAAAGACACAATTTCTGTAAAATGGGAATTTTGCACTTAAAGAAAATTTCATGGAAATTTGTCTTTTAAGAAAATTTCATGGAAAATGTGTCTTTAAAGAAATTATGTAGAAATTTTATCTTTAGATAAAATTTTACAGAAATTTTGTCTTTAGACAAAATTTTACAGAAATTTTGTCTTTAGACAAAACTTTACAGAAACAAAATTTTACAGAAATTTTGTCTTTAGACAAAATTTCATGGAAATTGTCTTACCATAAAACTTCATGGAAATTTGTCTTACGATAAAATTTCATGGAAATTTGTCTAACAATAAAATTTCATGAAAATTTTGCCATTCGAAAAGTGCCAGCCTGTCATCAGACTCACTTAGACCTATTAATCCATTGTGATACCACAGGAACAGGAGAAGGAAGATGACTTCTAGTTCCTAACGTTGAACCAACCAGATCACCTTAAAAAGCCCAACAAATGTTCACATCAGCTAAATCAGACAAGATAGGAGAACCTAAAGTGGAACTTCTTCTGACTGCCAGTGCGGGACACACACACAGCAAATGTTCTATAGTCTCTTCTTCCTCGACGTCCTCACAGCTTCTGCAAAAGTCGTTTCTGGCAACCCTTAGTCTGTCAGCATGTTTTCCGTTTAGACAGTAACCTATTGGGTTGCCCAAAAAGTAATTGCGGATTTTTTAAAAGAAAGTAAATGCATTTTTAATAAAACTTAGAATGAACTTTAATCAAATATACTTTTTTACACCTTTTTGTAAAGCAAGCTAAAAGTAACAGCTGATAACTGACAGAAGAAAAAATGCAATTAAATGCAATTACAAATTGTACAAAAATTTGTCAACTCCGACTATATGAAAAATCCGCAATTACTTTTTGGGCAACCCAATATCATGACGGACACAATGACTGAGACGTCTGTTCTAGCCAATGACAGCAAAGCGGTAGACCTCTTCAAGTCTAGATTAGGCCACATAGTTTTGGAATGCTCACAGCTCCTCCTTTGTGACCATTAATCATTCGTTGCTCTTCGGGCATGGTCCTGAAAACTAAGCTTACATGTCGCTAGAGACTTACCCACAGATTCCCTGGTATGTGTAGGATAGTTCCTAGTCTTGCAAGCTCATCCGCTTTCCAATTCCCTGGGAAATCTTTGTGGCCCGGCACGCAAAAAAGGTGCATTTTGAACTGTTCAACCATCTCGTTGAGAGATCTGCGACAGTCGAGGGCGGTTTTCGTGTTCAGAAATACATTCTCCAGTAATTTAATGGCTACCTGGCTGCCTGAGAAGTTATCTATGCCAATCGTCTTAATGACATTATATCTTGGCCATTCCATCACTTCCTTAATTGCAAGGATCTTTGTTGATAAACACTGCAGTGGTCCGGTAACCACTTCGATATGATCAGTTCTATATCTTCAGAGTACACCCCAATGCCCACCTGGTCGATTAGTTTGGAACCATTCGTATAGAAGTCAATGTAACTTCTATTACCAGGGATATCGTAGTTCCAATCAGTTCTATCAGGAATAGTGGTACAGTACTTTTTATCAAAAAGCGCCTCACTGCCTGGAACAGCACAGTGTCCGTAGCCGCCACATGGCCAAAGAGAAAGCCATCTTAGATTCACGGCAGTGGTCGCAGCAATTTGTCTCTCTACACTGTCCAGAGGCATTAGGTGTAGCACTAAGTTCAGTGCCTAAGTTGGTGTCGTCCTCAGTGCGTCTGTGATGCACAAGCAAGCCATCCTTTGGATCCTGTTGAGTATTGAAGACTAGGTGGACTTTTGAAGGGACGTCCACTAGATCACAACACCATAAAGCAGTGAAAACTGCAGTATATAGCCAGTGCATGATATGCGGCTTAAACTCCCTCAACTTTTGCCAATGGCCCTCTTACAGGTGTAGAGGACAAGAGTTGCCCTTCCCCTGCCCTTCCCAAAATGTTCAATTTCGTGTCTAGCAAAACACCTATGTATTTTGTGCTTTTTGTAAATGGTGTTGATGCCTAGAAATTTCAGCTCCTTCACGATTGACGTCGGTTTCCATAATTGAATGCATTTTCAATTTCAAGAAATGCTGCCATTGTATAGTCCTTGACGGCGAGAGAACCCTCTATGTCAATCTACTACGCCGAGATAAGCAAACTCCAGGGATCTTTGCCCTAAAATATGTTTCTATCAACTTCTCAAGAGTCTTCAGCATGAAGGAATGACACACCAATAGGGTGAAAATCTTTCGCCTTCGTGTGGTAGGGTTTTCCTGCTTCCGGAAATAAAATCACCCTTGTGTCCCTCCCTCCCACTAATAAATGCCGATACAAGCAGAGTTAATCTCCCTAAGCCAAAGAGCTAGTCTGTCGGACACAGCTAGTAATCCAACCGGTGATGCATCATCAGGGCCTATGGACTTAAAAGAGTCAAACTTTTTATCGCCCAAAAGATTTTCGTCTCAGTTACACTTGCCCTTATAACCTACGACGAATGCATACCAGTGACTGGCACTACTGGCGACAAATTGTCGATTGGAGAATTTCCTGTATCAACGAGTAGTTCAGGAATTTCCTCACTAGACATTGTCTGATGCATCATCAGGGCCTAGCGGCTTAAAGGAGTCAAACTTTTTATCGCCCAAAAGATTTTGGGCTCAGTTACACTTGCCCTTATAACCTCCGACGAATGCATACCAGTGACTGGCACTACTGGTGCCAAATTGTCGATTGGAGAATTTCCTGTATCAACGAGTAGTTCAGGAATTTCCTCACGAGACATTGTTCATACATTCGCAGACTTCTGAATATACCCTCGAGGACAGAATCTTCCTTATCATTGAGGCCTCAGATGTATGCTCGACGGAGCTGCTGAATTCTACACAGGATTTGTTATGAGCCTTTCTCAGTTCGCTTTTATATTTTCTTAGCTCAGCCTTATAGCTGTCCCAATTGTGTGGTGTTCTTGTGGCTTTCGCCCTGTTGAAGAGTTTTTGAGCAGTCCTTGTCCATACACTCTCTGACTTCTGAATATACCCCACCGTAATAGGTCTCGAGGACAGAATCTTCCTTATCCTTGAGGTCTCAGATGTATCCTCGACGGAGCTGCAGAATGTTATGAGCCTCTCTCATCTCGCCCTTATATTTTCTTAGCTCAGCCTTATAGCTGTCCCAATTGTGTGGTGTTCTTGTGGCGTTCGCCCTGTTGAAGAGTTTTCTGAATATACCCCACCGTAATAGGTCTCGAGGACAGAATCTTCCTTATCCATGAGGCCTCAGATGTATCCTCGACGGATCTGTAGAATGTTATGAGCCTCTCCCAGCTCGCCCTTATATTTTCTTAGCTCAGCCTTATAGCTGTCCCAATTGTGTGGTGCTCTTGTGGCGTTCGCCCTGTTGAAGAGTTTTCTGCCAGCCCTAGGGCCCACCATGGCGGTCGCTGTTTGTCCCTTGGCCTAGCACTGGGACATGCTGACACAAGCGAATCATTCAGGGCCTTCGTGATCCGCTTGATTATTATGTCTATATCCTCCACAGTTGTCATTCCCTTTTTATGGTCTAGAAGTGATAGACACGTGCAGACGTTTCTCCTGTTTAGCCGGGGGACTACTGCTGAAGACTGAAACTAATATAACGCTGATCGGAGAAGCTGTGGTCATCCAACACCTCAAAGTCGCATATTCTTGCGCTCCTATCTTCCGATGGAAAGGTAATATCGAGCACCTCCTGCCTGTTCCTGGTAATAAAGTTCGGTTTATCCCCTCTAATACAAATCGCCAGAGATCGACAGCTTATAATATATTCTATAAGCAACTCACCTCTTCTGTTGACATCCGAACTTCCCCATATCTGGTGATGTGCATCAGTACCACTTCCTACAATGAGGCAGTTATTCCCCGCAGAAGCGGCTTCAACCAGCAACTGATGAATATCATCAGCTTGCGATGTCAAATAGATCATGGTGCTTTACAACCATCCCTACTGGAGTAGATTATAAATCACACATCTGAATTTAAACAGAGCTCTTTAGGACGACTTGATTCACAAGCGCAATAGAAAACAAATCAAATCTTACTTCCTTATTAAAATCCAACGATGCCAAAAACACAACGTCATTTGCAAAACTCTTTTGTTCTTCGCACGGCAATCGCCTAACGGTTGATGCTGCCAGTGCTGTTTTTTGTATAGGCAGTGACCACATGCACACCACATGCGACGTGCCTTTCGTTTGTCTGTTTGCGCTTTTATTTTTCGTTCTTCAAATCTTATTGAGAATGAATGGAATCTCAATAGGTGGCAACACCTTTTTTTGAACATCTTTCCACCTGTTTCCCCTCTCTGGTCGTCACACTTATATGAAGCATCCTTAGTTATGTGGATGCGGGTTCCCCTGCTACTGATGGGTTTTTAATGTACACACATAGCTGTCAATACTCACACATCGCCACCCACTTACACACACCTAATCAATCCCTATGGTTGAGTACGGGAGACTGAATTGATGTTTGTTCTTTTGCATTGGCCAACTTTATTTTGTTCATGCTTTCTCCTCTCTCGCTCTCTCTCTCTCCTTCTTTATTTCGTTTTTTTGCAGTGATGTGAGCATGGGTATCAACTCTGCTAATCTTTTTCTTTGTAGCTGCCTGTGTGGTTTGTGAGCATTTTTGTACCTTCATTCGTTGTGGCCTTAACGATTTTTTAATTGCATTCGTATAAAAATTTCAATTAAATAGGCATTCATGTTTATTTTTTTTTGCAGCAACGGATTTCATTTAAAATTTTTTTATAAAGCATGCTGTGAATTTTCCCATCCAATTGAGAGACTGTTAACGAAATTCGTACATATTCCTCAAATTAACATGAAGAAAAAATGCAAAACTGTTTTTTTAGAAGAGAACCGAGAAGACAGCCGTTCGAAGAGCGGTATTCTGAGAGATCTGCATATTATTCCGCTGGGTTTCACTTAGCTGAGGATAACACAATGGCGCTGCATAACTAACCACTGATCGGTTAGTTTGTCAACAAAGTTTCTTTGTCCGGACCCCAATTGCCGCCGGCAAGTTGACTTGAGGATTTTGTTTCTATTTCTGGCATTTATATTACAGCTACTAGCCGAACCGGGCCCACTCCACTGCGCCTTCTTTAACTCTCTGATATCTTTTTAGGCTGGGGACGATTCGCCCTGTATAAGGATATCGAATTCGTGCCATTGTAGCCTGTGACGCTGAATGCGTTCGAATCCTGGCGAGAACATCGGACAAAGCGGTAGTTATCCCCTCTTAATGGTCATTTAAAAAATGTTCCCCAAAGAGATGTCGCACTGTGGGAAGCCGTTCGGACTAGGCTATAAAAAAAAGACCCTTATCATTGAGTTTAAACTTGAATCGGAAAGCACTCATTGATGTGTGAGAAGTCTGCCCTGCTAGGTTCCTGGTGTTTTTAAAAATTAGGGTAATGAGAATTGCTTTTTAGGGGAGCGATGGCACCTCAGATATTTCGAATCAAATATGGATATCAAATTCGTGCTGCACTTCCAAATCCCTTTAATTTGAGCCCCATGTTGCCATGGCCGGTAAACATGAACGATTTGGAGGGTGTTTGGGGGCAAATTCGTTCTTATCTCCCAACGAAAATGAAATTCTGTTAAGGGGGCGCTATAGGGCCTGCCCCAAAACACTTGGCTCCAAAATTGAATATTAAATTCGGTTTCTACTCTAAAATACCATCCATTTGAGTCCCTTATTGTCATAATGGGTCAAATAAGCCATTTGAGGTATCTTTAGGAGGAAAAGCGCCACCTTGACTTGAAGGCAAAATTTAATGTCATATTCGTAAACTACTCCCTAATATCTTAAATTTTTGGTCCCATATAGCCATGGTCGGCTAATATGCCCATTTGGGGGTATTTGGGAGTGGGCCACCACCCATTACGTGGACCTAATGTTTTATGCCATATTTGTACTACTACTGCCTAATATTTTTCATTTGAGTCCCATATTGACATGAACTTCGATTATATCTGTTTAAAGGAGTTTTGGGAATGGGGGGCCCGCTGGGTACTTGCACCCAAATTTTAATACCATTTTCGTTTTTTGTCCTCCAATACCTTTCAATTGATACCCTAATTGTGCCCATCGGACCACTTTAGGATATGAGTGGCATTTTTGGGTTAAGGGGAAGGGTCCACCTCCACCCGATATCTAAAAATTATAAAGCCTATGTATCCTTCCAGACAAACGTACACAATCTACGAAAATTTTAAGAAACTTTAAGACAATCTACGAAAATGTTAAGAAAATCGTTTCAGCCAAGTATCATATAGTCATAATGGGTCTAATGGAGTTTTTGAGGTGTGGCGTGACCCCCTTCACTTTGATATCATTTTGTATGCCAGACTCGATATCTACTCCCGACCACTTTTCATTTGAGCCCCATATTGAAATGAACGTTCAATATGCCTGTTTGGGGGAGTTTATGGATTGGGGAGGCCCAATGGGTGCTTAGACTTAAATTCCAATATCATATTCGTATTCTACTCTCCAAAACCTTTCATTTGATACGTATATTGTCGCGATCGGTCCACTTTTGATTTTGGGTTGTGTTTTTGGCATAAGAGGTACCCCTTGCGATACCGAATAATTATATAGCCTATGTTTCCTTCCAGACTAACCTACACAATATGGAAAATTTCGAGAAAATCGGTTCTGCCGTTTTTTTCAGCCTATAGAGAACAAACAAACCGAGTCCCATATATCTGTGATTGGTTAATGTGCCCATTTTGGGAGCTTGTATGGGGGTGTGGTGACCCCCTTTACTTCGACATGAATTTGTATGGCAGATCGTTATCTATACCCGCATACTTTTCATTTGACACCGATATTGTCCTTATCGGTTTACTTTTGAGTTTGGGTGGTGTTTTAGGGGTAACGGTGGAGGGTCCGCACCTTGCAATATCAATATATTATAAAGCCTATTCCTACTTCCTGACCATATTCGAAATCTACTCCCGAATACCTTTCATTTGAGTCCCATATTGTCATGATCGTCAAATAAACTTATTTTAAGGGGTTTTGGGGCTGGGGCGGCTCCCAGGTACTTGGACCCAACTTTTATTATAAAATTCGTAATCTAGTCTTGAATACCTTTCATTTGAATCCCATATTGTCCCGATCGGTCCACTTTAATTTTTGGGTAGTACTTTGTGGATAAAGGGGAGGGTCCGCCCCCCTTCCGATATCCAAAAATGTTATAGCCTATATTTCTTTCCAGACCAACCTACACAATCTGTGAAAATTTCAAGGTATATTCATTTTGTCACTCCGTTTGCAACACATCGAAATATCCATTTCCGACCCTATAAAGTATATATATTCTTGATCAGCGTGAAAATCTAAGACGATCTAGACATGTCCGTCCGTCTGTCCATCTGTCTGTTGAAATCACGCTACAGTCTTTAAAAATAGAGATATTCAGCTGAAATTTTGCACAGATTCTTTTTTTGTCCATAAGCAGGTTAAGTTCGAAGATGGGCTATATCGGACTATATCTTGATATAGCCCCCATATAGACCGATCCGCCGATTAAGGGTCTTAGGCCAATAAAAGTCACATTTATTATCCGATTTTGCTGAAATTTGAGACAGAGAGCTATGTTAGGCCCTTCGACATCCTTCGTAAATTTGGCTTAAATCGGTTCAGATTTGGATATAGCTGCCATATAGACCGATCCTCCGATTTAGGGTCTTAGGCCCACAAAAGCCACATTTATTATCCGATTTAGCTGAAACTTGCGATAGTGAGTTGTGTTTGGCCCTTCGACAACCTTCGTCAATTTGGCTTAAATCGGTCCAGATTTGGATATAGCTGCCATATAGACCGACCCTCCGGTCTAAGGCCACATTTTTTATCCGATTTCGCTGAAACTTGCGATAGTGAGTTGTGTTTGGCCCTTTAACATCCTTCGTCAATTTGGGCCAGACCGGTTCAGATTTGGATATAGCTGCCATATAGACCAATCCTCCGATTTAGGGTCTTAGGCCCACAAAAGCCACATTTATTATCCGATTTTAATGAATTTCGGGACAGTTGGTTGTGTTAGGTCAATCGACATCCTTTGTCAATTTGGCCCAGATCGATCAAGATTTGGATATAGCTGCCATATAAACCGATCCTCCGATTTATGGTGTTAGGCCCATAAAAGCCACATTTATTATCCGATTTTGCTGAAATTTGGGACAGTGAGTTGTGTTAGACCCTTCGATATATTTCTTCAATTTGGCCCAGATCGGTTCATATAGACCGATTTCTTGATTTGAGGTTTAGGGCCCATAAAATGCTCATTTATTGTCCGATGTCGCTGAAATTGGGGACAGTGAGTTAAGTTAAGTCCCTTGACATACTTCTGCAATATGACACAGATCGGTCTAGATTTAGATATAGCTGCCATATAGACCGATATCTTGGTTTTAGGTTTTGGGGCCATAAAAGACACATTTATTGTCCGATGTCGCCGAAATTTGATACAGTGAATTAGGTTAGGCTCTTCGACGTCCTTCTTCAATTTTGCCCAGATCGGTCCAGATTTGAATATAGCTGCCATATAGACCGATCTCTCGATTTAAGGTTTTGGGCCCATAAAAGAGGCATTTAATGTCCGATTTCGCCGAAATTTAGGACAGTGCTTTGTGTTAGGCTCTTCGACATTTTTGTGCAACTTGGCCCAAATCGGTCCAGATTTTGATATAGCTGGCATGTAGACCGATATCTCGATTTAAAGTCTTTGCCCCATAAAAAGCGCATTTATAATCCGATTTCACCGAAATTTGGCACAGTAACTTATGTTAGGCTTTTCGACATACGTGTCGTTTATGGTTCACACCGGTTTATTTTTAGATAAAGCTACTGTACTTATTAGTATTTGGTCCAAATCGGAACATATTGTGATATAACTAATATGGGACATCAGGTATGAAATGTTCACCGAATTTTAATGAATGCTGGTTTATATATATACCCGAGGTGATGGGTATCCAAAGTTCGGCCCGGCTGAACTTAACGCCTTTTTACTTGTTAAATAGGCTCTGTCCCACTTGGCCTTTCTTTAGTTGTATCTAATTTATTTTTGTCCACTCAAAGGTTATGGGCATATTTTAAGGATTCTTCGATTTGAAGCCACTGCAGCCGGGATGGAAGGCCGTATTTATTCATACGTTTAAACACAATTTCCCCTTAGACCCCTTTCTGCCTTTTATTCCTTTTACCAATTTTACTTTTTCAATGGCTCATTCTTCCTTCGTTTCGCCACGCAATATTGCACTTTTATTGCACAATTGAGTTCATTAATATCTACCAAAGTCCATGTAAATATCGATCATCTGTAAATACTTGCCATGCTCCTTATTGGAAATTATCGCGAAATAAAAGACGATATTTTATTGTAAACTGACCCCTCCCAAAGTTTCTTGCATTACCACAGGAAATGAGCCAAACCTTTGGCTACCAAATTAAATTTAACCACTACATGGACATATACATGTTACAGTTCATGGCAACTGTAAGAAGCATTATCTTACACACATACAATGTAGCAGCGGGCAAGTATGTATAATGACTCAAATGAAAGTAGTCTTACACATGCTTACTTACACACACACACACACACACACACACAGACAGCAATCTCATAAATGCTGATGCAATTAATTTTATTTCTCCGGAATTTATTTAATGAATAAATGAAAGAAATGTTTCCGATAAAAATTCTTTATGACGTAATGAACTGTGAACGGAATTATAACAACACAAGTCCATACGGATGAAATTATGAGAATGTGAAAGAGGG
>NC_081553.1:212999372-213031872 GCF_963082655.1 Stomoxys calcitrans
CGCGACTCGACATGCTTCTTCAATTTGGCCCAGATCAGTCCAGATTTAGATATAGCTGTCATATAAACCGATCCTCCTATTTAGGGTCTTAAGCCCATAAAAGCCACATTTATTATCCGATTTTGCTGAAATTTGAGACAGTGAGTTGTGTGAGGTCCTTCGACATTTTTCTTCAATTTGACCCAGATCGGTCCAGATTTGGATATAGCTGCCATATAGACCGATCCTCCGATTTAGGGTCGTAGGCCCATAAAAGCCACATTTATTATCCGATTTTACTGAAATTTAAGACAGTGAGTTGTGTTAGGCCCCTCGACATACTTCGTCAATTTGGCTCAGATCGGTCCAGATTTGGATATAGCTGCCATATAGACCGATCCTCCGATTTAAGATTTTGAGCTCAAAAAAGGCGCATTTATTAGACGATCTCGCCGAAATTTGATACAGTGAGTTGTGTTAGGCTCTTCGACAACTTTTTGCAATTTGGCACAAATCGGTCAAGATTTGGATAGAGCTGCCATATAGACCGATCTCTCAATTTAAGTTTTTGGGCCCACAAAAGACACATTCATTGTCCGATTTCGCCAAAATTTGGGTCAATGAGTTGTGCAACGACATCACTCTGCAATTTGGCCCAGATCGGCCCAGATTTGGATAAAGCTGGCATATAAACAGATATCTTACTAAAAGGTCTTGGGCCCATAAAAGGCGCATTTATTGTCCGATTTCGCCGAAATTTGAGACAGTGAGTTGTGTTCGGCCTTTCAACATTCTTCTCCAATTTGGCTCATATCGGTCAAGATTTGGATTGAGCTGCCATATAGACCGATCTCCCGATTTAAAGTTTTGGGGCCATAAAAGGCGCAATTATTGTCCGAAATCGCCAAAATTTGGCACAGTGAGTTGTGTTGGGCACTTCGACATTTTTTTTGCAACTTGACTCAAATCGGTCCAGATTTGGATATAGCTGCCACACAGTCCGATATCTCAATTTAAAGTCTTGTTCGCATAAAAGGCGCATTTGTAATCCGATTTCACAGAAATTTGACACACTGACTTATGTTAGTCGTTTCGACATTCGTGTCGTATATGGTTCAGATAGGTTTATTTTTAGCTATAGTTACGAAAAAGACCAATATTTTGTTCTACACAATTGAACATTGACTTGAACTTATGGGTATTTAGTCCAAATCGAAACATATTTCGATATTGTTGCTATGGGGCATAAGGTATGCATTTTTTACCGGATTTTGACGAAAGGTGGTTTACATAGCTACCCGAGGTGGTGGGTATCCAAAGTTAGGCCCGGTCAAACTTAACGTCTTTTTATAGCCTCCACCATAGGATGGGGGGTATACTAATTTCGTCATTCTGTTTGTAACTACTCGAAATATTCGTCTGAGACCCCATAAAGTATATACATTCTTGATCGTCGCGACATTTTATGTCGATCTAGCCATGTCCGTCCGTCAGTCTGTCTATCGAAAGCACGCTAACTTTCGATAGAGTAAAGCTAGCCGCTTGAAATTTTGCTCAAATTCTTCTTATCAGTAAAGGTTGGTTGGTATTGTAAATGGGCCATATCGGTCCATGTTTTGATATAGCTGCCATATAAACCGATCTTGGGCCTTGACTTCTTGAGCCTCTAGAGGGCGCAATGCATATCCGATTGGAATGAAATTTTGCACGACAAAATTTGTTATGACATCCAACAACTGTGCTAAATATGGTTCAAATCGGTTCATAACCTGATAAAGCTACCATATAAACCGATCTTGGGTTTTGCCTTCTTGAGCCTCTATAGGGCACAATTCTTATCCTATTTGAATGAATTTTTGCACGAAGTATTTCGTTATGATATCCAACAACTGTGCCAAGTTTGGTTCAAATCGGTTCATAACCTGATAACGCTGTCATATAAACAGATCTGGGGATTTGATTTCTTGAGCTTCTGGAGGGCGCAATTCCTATCCGATTTGGCTGAAATTTTGCATGACGTATTTTATTTTTACTTTCAACAACTGTGTCAAATAAGGTTTCAATCGGTTCATAACCTGATATAGCTGCCATATAAACCGATCTGGGATCTTGACTTCTTGACCCCTAGAGGTCGCAATTATTATCCAATATGCCTGAAATTTTGTACAATGGATCCTCTCATGACCATCAACAAACGTGTTTATTATGGTCTGAATCGGTCTATAGCCCGATAAAGCTCTCATAAAATCGATCTCTCTATTTTACTTCTTGAGCCCCCAAAGGGCGCAATTCTTATTCGAATTGGCTGACATTTTGCACAGGTCTCCAACATATAATTTAATTGTGGTCTAAACCAGATCATATCTTGATATCGCTCTAATAGCAGAGCAAATCTTTTCTTATATCATTTTTTGCCTAAGAGGATATGCCGGGAAAAGAACTCGACAAATGCGCTCCATGGTGGAGGGTATATAAGATTCGGCCCGGCCGAACTTAGCACGCTTTTACTTGTTTTCAGAAAACGGCCGCCCAAAAACCTCTTTATAGACGAACAGACCTCACAGCTGCACAATTGCCATTTGTCGTTTTCAGTATTTCTTATATTGGGTTGCCCAAAAAGTAATTGCGGATTTTTTAAAAGAAAGTAAATGCATTTTTAATAAAACTTAGAATGAACTTTAATCAAATATACTTTTTTTACACTTTTTTTCTAAAGCAAGCCAAAAGTAACAGCTGATAACTGACAGAAGAAAGAATGCAATTACAGAGTCACAAGCTGTGAAAAAATTTGTCAACGCCGACTAAATGAAAAATCCGCAATTAGTTTTTGGGCAACCCAATATTTTATTGCGAGGATTTTTTTTTTTTCAATTTTCTTGAAAAGTAGGTTTTTGGTGCAATCATGCATTTGGGGGTTGCAGCCCCAATTCAGGCGACACCATTTAAACTTGAACATTTCAATTCGAAATGTACTGTGGCAAATATTTACCATGTGTTTCAATTATGTAGTATGCGTAGAATATGTCAATTATTCAGAGGCAGTGTTTACCTTCTGAGACTTTCGTTCGAAGGTCATAAGGTCAAAGAGACTTTTTGAAGTTAATGACAAAACTGCTACAATGCAATCGAGAGCAGAAATCGCAAAAAAAAGAAAAACACCAGTTTTTAAGTTACATACTGCTCAGAGGGCAAACACAAAAGAAGAACTTAATGTCTCCATTGACCCCTCCCTACCACCATATACGAGTATCCTTGACATTTTCAATTTGTTTAGGCTACAACCCTTCACTTGCATAGACTCATAGTGACAAGGGCTCACAAGGGTTTCAAAAGTGTAACAAAAGTTGCAGAACATCTTGGAATTTGTCATTTTTTCCCCCCATCCCTTTCACTTACAATTTTGCTAATTGCACCATCTTGAGTTGCAACCATATTTTTAACACTTGAAGAGTACTTTGGTGATGCTTGAAACTTGAGTTGAAGCAACCAGGCAACCAACTGTTTGTGGTGTTCGACACAAAATTATGATAATTAAGTTTGCTTGCAGTTTTAACATCTTTCTGTGGAATTTTCCAGAAATAAAAATAAATAAGACATACTTTACGCGTGGATAATTAAAGATAGTTTTAGCGGTTCATTAAGATGTCAGTTAACTGCTCTTATTGCAATAATTAGTTAAATAAGAAGAATTTGTGGCATCTTGGTTAGCACTTGAAAATGAAATCAGCATAATTTTTTTTGCAAAAGGCAGAAAATGGTGTGAAATCTAATCAAACTATTAAGCATAGGTTCATCTGGGTGCTAAACTCTCAAGTGTACCAGTTACTCAAAGTAATTTAAGATTACATTTCATTGACTAGCAACATTTGCAAAAGCCAAATAGAAGTTCGCATACTATGACAAAATCAAATTCAAACATTTTACTACTGATACCTCAGCTTACCATGTACAAATAATTATTCCAAGCGGTATTTCCGCTTCCGCTTCCGGATTTCATACATATTATTTTTTTTTTGAGAATTCTGTTAAGCTATAATTAGAAAAATTTTTCTACGTTTTCATCGAGCTTAGCAGACAAAGTTTATTTTGGGAATTTATTATCAGTACACCTATGCGAGCGCTTTTGGGCATGTGATGACAGAGTATAATTAACGAGAAAGCATGCTACAACAATACTGCTTTACCTTATGTAAATAAGTGCACAGGCATCAGATTATGATGATGATGAAAATGAAAATGATTACAACATGTGGGTGAGCAAATTAAACAAGTAAGGAAAGGTAAAAGTGGGGCATTGGGAACTTTACAATACCCTACCTCTACTTAAAATTACTTATTGGGTTGCCCAATAAGTAATTGCGGATTTTTCATATAGTCGGCGTTGACTAATTTTTTCACAGTTTCTGACTCTGTATTTGCATTCTTTCTTCTGTCAGTTATCAGCTGTTATTTTTAGCTTGCTTTAGAAAAAAAGTTTAAAAAAGGTATATTTGATTAAAGTTCATTCTAAGTTTTAATAAAAATGCATTTACTTTCTTTTAAAAAATCCGCAATTACTTTTTGGGCAACCCAATATATCTTAATCTGAAAAGATATCAACCAAAATCCGTAGTCAGAGTAGAAGACATAGTAGAAGATAGCGGCAATATTTTGAAATTGTTTGATATATGTGATGACAAAGGCTCCAAAAGTGACAATCGTTCGAAACATAGATACGAGAGCTGATCCAATTGCAATGAAACTCAACAGTAATCGCCAGAGCCATATGAAATCGACTAAGAAAAGACAAAAGTCGGGAGGAGCCTAATATTGGTTATCTATACCACCCACGGACTGAGATCTGTTTAAGACTGCCTGAGCATAATACGGTCTTGCAGGCGGAGATCCGGGCGATCACGGAATGCGTGAGGTGGTGTGGTGCTGACGCGAGGACGTCGAGTGTTAACATCTTAACCGACAATAAAATTGCGATAAGGGCAATAACAACAAGGATGGTAAAGTCACGAACAGTCTTGCAGTGTAAGAAGGGGATTAACGCCTTCTCTGAGAATGGCAAAATCCGCATCGTTTGAGTGACGGACCATAACGCAGTAAGGGGAAATGAAAATGCAGACAATTGGGCGTGAAGGCCAGAGGACTGTCGACAAACTTGGTTAACCCGAAGCCTTTCGTGACGACGCAGTCCGAGTTAAGGGAGTGGGCGAAGAACCCGCCTGTAGCACTGGGGAACAGCGAAACGGTCGGTAGAACGGCGAAAATCCTATGGGGGGATCCAGATCGTGAGAAGAAGAGGCCATTATTGAAAGAAAGCAAGAAGGAGGTCAGTAAAGCTGTTGATATCACAACGGCACACATAAGACTACGAGCTCACTTATGTTTTTACATAAGTGAGCTCGGTGCGGCAATTGATAGCATGTGTAGAGCCTGCGGGGAAGATGATGAGACGTTGGAGCATTTCCTTTAGCATAGACCGGCTTTCGCGTCCAACAGATGCCGGTACTTAGTTGGAGACACATTATCAGACATGAACCAACTAAGGGGAGTGGTATTGAAAACAAATAGGGTTTTTGTAAGAAGCACGGAATTCCTAACTTAAAATTTTCTTTATAGAGATTGCTTTATAGTTTTTTGAGCTCACAACAAGCCGATTACTGGCTTAGGTGAATGTCCATAGTGGCGTGGGGCGGATTAATATCTGAACCCTCTTTTCTGCCTAACCTAACCTATACCACATGCAGGCTGTCATCGAAATTAAAATTGGCTTGAATTTGAAATGAAGAATTTCGACTATAACCCCCCCACATATTGTGGAAGTCATAGCGGAAATCGCTGTGTTAAATTTTTGAGAAAATCGGTTGACAAATGCGCCTGCCAAGGCTCTGAAATTTAAAAAAAACACACAACAATATAGGAGCTATACCTGCATGTAGGTTATAACAAGTATCAAGTAAAAGAGTGCTAAATTTGAGCAAAATCTTATATGCCCTCCGCCATGGATTGCACTTGTCACGTTTTTTGCCGGTATATCTGTATAGGTAACAAGTAAAAAGCTTAAAGTTCGGCCGGGACGAACTTTGCATACCCACCATCTCGGGTATATACGTAAACCACCTTTCGTCATAAATTCGTGAAAAATGCTTAATTTACGCCCTTATAGCAGCTATATCAAAATATGGTCCGATTTGGATCAAATTCGGAAGTGGTCTAATAAGAAGAAGTCATTGTTCAATTTTGTAGAACAAAACATTGGTCTTTTTGGTAGCTATATCCAAATATAGATCGATCTGAACCATATACGACATGGATGTCGACAAGCCTACCATGTGTCACTATGTCAAAATTCAGCAAAATCGGATTAAAAATGCGGATCGGATTAAAATTAATTGAAAAGGTAGGTCTATATGGCCAAATCTGGATCGATCTAGGCTAAATTGAAGAAGGATGCCAAAGGGCCTAACACAACTGGCTGTCCCAAAATTCAGCGAAATCGCCCAAAAAATGCGGCTATTATGGGTCCAAGACCTTAAATCGAGAGATCGGTCTATATGGCAGCTATATCCAAATCTGGACCGATCTAGACCAAATTGATGAAGGACGTCAAAGGGCATAACACAACTCACTGTCCCAAATTTCAGCAAAATCGGATAATAAACGTGGCTTTTATGGGCCCAAAACCTTTAATCGGCAGATCGGTCTATATCCAAATCTGGACCGATCTGAGCCAAATTGAAAAATGATGTCGAAAGTCTTAACATAACTCACTGTCCCAAATTTCGGCGACATCGGACAACAATTGCTCCTTTTATTCGCTCAAAACCTTAAATCGAGAGATCGGTTTATATGGCAGCTATATCCAAATCTGGACTGATCTGGGCCAAATTGATGAAGGGTGTCAAAGGGTCTAACACAACTCACTGTTCCAAATTTCAGCAAAATCGGATAATAAACGTGGCTTCTATGGTCCCAAAACCTTAAATAGGCAGGTCGGTCTATATGGCAGATATATCCAAATCTGGACCGATCTGGGCCAAATTGAAAAATAATGTCGATGAGCCTAACACAACTCACTGCTTCAAGTTTCAGCAAAAACGGATAATTAAATATGGCTTTTATGTTCGTAAGACCCTTAATCGGCGGATCGGTCTATATGGTGGCTATATCAGGATAAAGTCCGATATAGCCCATCTTCGAACCTGCCATGCATATATCCCCATCCTTCGGTGGCGCGTATAAAAAAAAGCATATGGAAATCTTAGACCAACATACATACAAAGGCTAGGGTATACTAACTTCGTAATTCAGTTTGTGACACCTCGAAATAATCGTCTAAGGCCTCATAAAGTAAATATGTTCTTGATCGTCTCGTCGCTCTGAATCGATCTAGCCAAGTCCGTTCGTCTGTCGAAATCACGGTCGAACGCGTAAAGTTAGCCGCTTGAAATATTGCCCAGATACTCAATATCAATGTAGGTCTTTGGCAATTGCAAATGGGCCATATCGGCTCACATTTAGATATAGCTACCATATAAACCGATCTCCCGATTTGATTTCTTGAGCAATTTTTGTCCGATTTAGCTGAAATTTTGCAGGTAGTGTTACGTTATGACTTTCAACAAGTTTGCCAAGTACTGTCTAAATCGGTCTATAACCTGATATAGCTCCCATTTAAACCGGTCTCCCGATTTGACTTCTTGAGGTCTTACAATCCGCATTTTTTTCCGATTTGGCTGAAATTTTGCACTTGGAGTTCTCTTATGACTTCCAACAAATGTGCTAAGTACGGTTCAAATCGGTCTATAATCTGATATAGCTCCCATATAAACCAATCTCCCGATTTGATTTCTTGAGCCCCTACAAGCCGCAATTTTTCTCCTATGGGCTGAAATGTTGCATAAAGTGTTTTGTTAAGACCTCCAACAACTTTTGAAGCGCCATCCACCAGACCACAACACCATATAGTATAATAGGTCTGACAACTGCAGTATATACCCAATGCATGATACGCTGTCCAAACCCCTAACTTTTGCCATTGGCTCTCTTGCAGGTGTATGGGATGTTGGATCAAGGATAACACAGTGTCCGCAGCCGCCACAAGGCCAATGAGAAAGCTCCCTTAACCTCACGGCAGTGATCGCTGCAATTTGTCTAGCCACAATATCCAGAGGCATAAGATGTAGCATTAAATTCAGTGCATCAAATGGTGTCGTCCACAGTGCGGCTGTGATGCACAAACAAGCCATCCTTTGGATTCGTTTAAGTAGTAGGTGGACTTTTGAAGCGCAGTCCACCAGACCACAACACCATATAGTATTATAGGTCTGACAACTGCAGTATATACCCAATGCATGACACGCGGTCTAATCTAAGGGCATAAGATGTAGCATTAAATTCAGTGCATCAAATGGTGTCGTCCACAGTGCGACTGTGATGCATAAACAGGTCATCCTTTGGATCCGGTTAAGTATTGATTAGTAGGTGGACTTTTGAAGCGCCGTCCACCAAACCCCCAGCATGACACGCGGTCTAATCTGAAGGCATAAGATGTAGCATTAAATTCAGTGCATCAAACGGTGTCGTCCACAGTGCGACTGTGATGTATAAACACCCTTTGGATCCGGTTAAGTATTGATTAGTAGGTGGACTTTTGAAGCGCCGTCCACCAGACCACAACACCATATAGCATAATAAGTCTGACTACTGCAGTATATACCCTATGCAAGATACGCTGTCTAAACCCCCTACTTTTGCCATTGGCTCTCAAGCAGGTGTATAGGACAAGAGTTGCCTTTCTTGCCCCTTCCAAAAGGTTGTATTTCAAGTTCAATATCCTGTCCAGCAAAACACCCAGTTATTTTACGCTTTCTGTAAATGGAACATTCTCTGCTCCCAAGGAGACAGGTTCAACTATAGGCAACTTGTATTTCCTGCTCGAAAGAACTAGTTTTGTCTTGCAGGGACTTATAAAATTTCTCATAAAGTTCTCTCGAAAGTATTTCTAAACGAAAACAAGTAAGAAGGCGTTAAGTTCGGCCGGGCCGAACTTTGGATACCCACCACCTCGGGTATATATGTAAACTATATTTCGTCAAAATCCAGTGAAAAATGCATACCTTATGCCCCATAGCAGCTCTATAGATATCATCCGATTTAGACCAAATGCTTCTAAGTACAAGTCATTGTTCAACCGAGAGATCGGTCTATATGGCAGCTATATCCAAATCTGGACCGATCTGAGCCAAATTGAAGACAAATATCGAAGGGCCCAACACAAGTCATTGTCCCAAATTTCGGCGACATCGGACAATAAATGCGCTTTTTATGAGCCCAAAACCTTAAATCGAGAGATCGGTCTATATGACAGCTATATCCAAATCTGAACCGATCAGGGCCAAATAGAAGAAAGATGTCGAAGGGCCTAAGGCAAATCACTGTCCCAAATTTCAGCAAAATCGGATAATAAATGTGGCTCTTTTGGGCCTAAGACCATAAATCGGAGGATCGGTCTATATGGCAGCTATATCCAAATTTGGACCGATCTGGACCAAATTGACGAAGGATGTCGAAGGGCTCAACGCAACTCACTGTCCCAAATTTCAGCAAAATCGGATAATAAATGTGGCTTTTATGGGCCTAAGACCATAAATCGGAGGATCGGTCTATATGGCAGCTATATCCAAATCTGTACCGATCTAAGCCAAATTGACGAAGAATGTTGAAGGGCCTAACACAACTCACTGTGCCAAATTTCATCCAAATCGGATATAAAATGTGGCTTTTATGGGCCTAAGACCCTAAATCTGAGAATCGGTCTATATGGCAGCTATATCCAAATTTGGACCGATCTGAGCCAAATTGACGAAGGATGTTGAAGGACCCAACGCAACTCACTGTCCCAAATTTCAGCAAAATCGGATAATAAATGTGGCTTTTATGGGCCTAAGACCCTTAATCGGCGGGTCGGTCTATATGGGGGCTATATCAAGATATAGTCCGATATAGCCCATCTTCGAACTTAACCTGCTTATGGACAAAAAAAGAATCTGTGCAAAATTTCAGCTCAATATCTCAACTTTTAAAGACTGTAGCGTGATTTCAACAGACGGACGGACAGACGGACAGACGGACGGACATGTCTAGATCGTCTTAGATTTTCACGCTGATCAAGAATATATATACTTTATAGGGTCGGAAATGGATATTTCGATGTGTTGCAAACGGAATGACAAAATGAATATACCCCCATCCTTCGGTGGTGGGTTATAAAAAGAGGACTCGTTTGTCTTTTGTGGCACATATTGCCTTGTCCTAGCTCCTTCTTGGGACGGGCCGTAATGTGCTGTGGTTCCAATCATTCCTTCTTTTCCTGCCACATAACGCAGACAAACTATTGCATAGGCCTTATCAGCGTGTCCCCTACGGTCTTAAATGACTTTATTGGCAATTTATCGGCTCCTGCTGCCTTGTGGTTCTATGCTTTCCTCGCCTCAGCCACAATACCTAGCAGAAATTTTGGTCTTGGCTTGAAATAGACAGACAAATTGAGGTGAATAAACTTGGCTTACTAACCGTTTGAAGGCCACCGCAGCGCAAAGACATGAACGCCGGGATTCGAAACCTGGCAAGACTTTAAAAAAGTGGTGGTTAGTGGTGGTTATCCCCTCCTAATGCTGGGGACATGTATGCCATGTACAAACTCCTCCCCAAATAGTTGTCGCATTGGGTCACGCCATTAGCACTCTGCAGGATTGGACTTAAAACTTGAATCGATCAGCACTCATTGTCATTTGAGCATTTGATCCTATTCCTAAATGGAAAGGCAAATTTGCATTTACTAATAGTTTGGGTTTAATTATTTCCTCTAGGTGTTACAAGTCAATGGCATAAGTAACAATACCCTATCTACCTGTATTAGTTTTCGAAAACTTTCTCCTACTCTGTTCTAACTATGACATGCAGCATGTACTAGTGAAAGTTTAGTTTTATCATTAAACAGTTTTAACAACAATAATTTTTTGGGGACACTGATGGAAAACTGAATGACCTAGTTAAGGAAAAAGTGTTCATGTCACAAAATGAATGAAGTCAAGTTAAAATTTCTGAACATATCTTTAAGGCAACATGGACATACAGCTACAAGAAATGTCCTTGTGATTCTTTTGTTAACACCTTAAACTAGTGTTTAAAGGACTCACATTCCTGATTTTCTTTAACTATATAAATAAACCCTTAGCTTCCTTCACATCCGTGTTTGCCTTGTTCGAAATGTAAAAGTAATCAATATGGAAATTTGATAAAAGCCAACATCCTTATTGAGTTAACAACAGCACTAACCACAAAGGGTATGATCAACAGAGAGAGAGAGAGAGAGAGAAAGATTGGGACACTTGCGACACTTGTTCGAAAGCGATTCCTTTTTTTTGCATTTCCCTAAAAGTCCTTTGCAATACTTTCGCTTGTTTATCTTACACTACCGTTCCTCAGGAAAAAAAGCACCAAATGGAAAACAGAAAATGTAAAACTCCACAAAAAAAAAGAGAACAGCAATGATGGCAAGTGAACCAAATTGAATTTATGTAAATAAAAAATGGAAAAAATGCAGACGAAAAAAAAATTGGAAAATTTCAGGTGTAAACAAACAGAATAAATTGTAGACCAATTTGGCAAGAACAGTAACTTTATTACACTAACAGGACAATCGCAGAAAGGCTGCGGCTGTGTGTAACGGTATGAAGGTGGGCATGGTAGAGCCCAACCGAAAGGATAATAAATTGAATTTAAAACAAAAGCGCTAAGTCTATCAATTTTATCCTTTTGTTTTGGCTTGTTTTACTTTGCTGTGGTATTTTGCATTTGGTTCAAATACGCCAACGTTTTTTGCAAATATAGAAGGAGTTGTTTAAAAACAAATTGTATAAATACTCCAAAAATTCAAAAAATTCAAAGGACATCAAACTACATTGCAAAAAAAATCCTGTGAAAATGCACTGTTAATGAACTCCTAGCGGCTTTATCGAAACATGATGCAATCTAGGCCAAACCCAATACGACCATATACAAATATGATCCGAACAGAACTACTTTCAAACCAGCAAGGAAAGGTAAAAGTTGGGCAGAGCCGACTATATTATACCCTACACCACCTACCTACGTCGCAATCTAGCCAGAATTTAATTTTTCATACCTATTTAACATCGATTTCAACCATGAAAGAGCATTTCTGCCAATTCTCCAATGTTGGAGAAGAATCGCCTCCCTAGGTTGGAAAACATATGTCCCTTTAGACTCGCAGGTGCATCTCCTTCTTCTCCTCCTCATCCTGCGGTACTCCCATACGTGCGGCCTTATGGCCTATAACACACGGAGTAAGTACTCACTGAGTAAGTGACAGTGATTTCAACACAAGGCACATATACAAGACTGGCATGAGCAGAAAATAGGTGCTGGAACGTCTCCTCCTCATCCTTATCAAGACTTCGTTGACAATAGTAGTTGTGCGGGACTCCTATACGCACGGCCATATGACCTATAGCACAGTGTCCGGTTATGACTTTTGTAATCGCCATAAGGGGTCGATGAGTAAGTGCCACAAGGCACGTGTGTCACTGGACTGCCTTCCGCGGATGATCCCCTGCTGGAATTCTCATGCGCACTTTCATTCCCCAGGTTATTGATGCATACGGGAACCCAAGCCAACAACACGTCATGGGTCCGGAATCCGTTCAGAGCCCCCAAACATTTCGTCAAGCATTTCGACCTAATCCTAGTAGAATTCAAAACCTTGAGGGGCTCTACATTGTCCACATATATCCTAAGTTTCGATGGTGCCAGGTCCATCCTCTGGATCTTATTTGCCGCCAACGTAATGGTTTAGACCTCTAAGCCAGTCTAATTGACTTAACGATGTCTAGTGTCTCCGAGTAAACCAGCTTCGTCCCTGACTCTATACTAGAGTTGTCAGTGAAGATCAAGATCGAGATCTTGATCTCGATCCAACTCAAACATAGCACCTGTTTCGTTTTCCTTGCATAGTTCCTTAACCCATTTCTCGGGTAATATATGAGTTTGTGATGGGGCCAATATCCATGCCATTTTCGACACGTATCTTAAAGGTCATGAGAGAAGCCGTTGTACAAAATCGCACTCCTTCCTTCGGTGAACCTTTCCCGAATTGGTCTCGGCGAGAAGTGGACTGAGATCGTCCTGAGCCTGTCTTCTGCATCCCTGGCATCCAGAATGCAATATTCTTTAACTGCATTCTCTCAGCATGCCATGTTCCTAAGTGCTATTTTAGCGGCACAGCGCCCAAAGCATACCTCAACAGGTTGTAAACTCAGGTTTGCCTCCAGAACCACTTTCCGTGTGGATCTTAATGCCCCCTCGATATTGATGCAGCCCAGTCTTTATACCTTTCAAAGCTTCTTAGCCCATGTACTCTTCCCCAGAGCCTTCTACCATTCCTGTGCTCCATATGTCAGCACTTGTGTCACAATGGCAGTGTACTTTCCTACATATTCGTTTTCCAGGACAGTTTCGAATCGAGGACTAGGACTAGGTATTTCGCCTCCCTTGACAACTACAGAGTGGTCCCGTCCTAAGACGGTATATTATAGGGCCGAATGAAGAGCACCTGTTTCGTTTTCCTTGCATAGTTCCTTAACCCATTTCTCGGGTAATATATGAGTTTGTGATGGGGCCAATATCCATGCCATTTTCGACACGTATGTTAAAGGTCATGAGAGAAGCCGTTGTACAAAATTACAGCTAAATCGTATAATAATAGCGCCCTCTAGTGGCTCAAGAAGTCAAGAGCCCAGATCGGCTTATATGGCAGCTATATCAGGTTATGGACTGATTTGAACCATTCTCGATACAGTTGTTGGAAGTCATAACAAAACACGTCATGCAAAATTTCAGCCAAATCGGATAATAATTGCGACCTCTAGAGGCTCAAGAAGTCAAGACCCCAGATTGGTTTATATGGCAGCTATATCAGGTTATGGACCGATTTGAACCATTCTCAATACAGTTGTTGGAAGTCATAACAAAACACGTCATGCAAAATTTCAGCCAAATTGGATAATAATTGCGCCCTCTAGTGGCTCAAGAAGTCAAGACCCCCAGATCGGTTTATATGGCAGCTATATCAGGTTATGGACCGATTTAAACCATTCTCAATACAGTAGTTGGAAGTCATAACAAAACACGTCATGCAAAATTTCAGCCAAATTGGATTATAATTGCGCCCTCTAGTGGCTGAAGAAGTCAAGACCCCAGATAGGTTTATTTGGCAGCTATATCAGGTTATGGACCGATTGTTGCCATACTTAGCACAGTTGTTAAAAGTCATAACAGAACTCCTCATGCAAAATTTCAGGCACATCGGATAATAATTGCGCCCTCTAGTGGCAGAAGAAGTCAAGACCCCAGATCGGTGTATATGGCAGCTATATCAGGTTATGGACCGATTGTAACCATAATCAGCACAGTTGTTAAAAGTCATAACAGAACTTAGACCCATAAAATTCAGCCAAATTGGATTATAATTGCGCCCTCTAGTGGCTCAAGAAGTCATGACCCCAGATCGGTTTATATGGCAGCTATATCAGATTATGAACCGATTGTAACCATACTTAGCACAGTTATTGGAAGTCATAGCAAAACACCTCATGCAAAATTTCAGTCAAATCGGATAAGAATTGTGCCCTCTAGCGCCAGATCAGTTTATATGGTAGCTATATCAAAATGTGGACCGATATAGGCTATTTACAATCCCATCCGACCTACACTAATAAGAATTATTTGTGGAAATTTTCCAGCGGCTAGCTTTACTCCTTCGAAAGTGTTGTGTTAGACCCTTCGACATCCTTCGTCAATTTGGCTCAGATCGGTCCAGATTTGGATATAGCTGCCATATAGACCGATCCTCCGATATAGGGTCTTAGACCCATAAAAGCCACATTTATTACCCGATTTTGCTGAAATTTAGGACAGTGAGTTGCGTTAGGCTCTTTGAGGTCCTTCTTCAATTTGGCCTACATCGGTTCAGATTTGAATATAGCTGCCATATAGACCGATCCTCCGATTTAGGATCTTAGGCCCATAAAAGCTACATTTATTATCCGATTTTGCTGAAATTTGTGACAGTAAGTTGTGTTAGGCCCTTCGACATCCTTCGTCAATTTGGCTCAGATCGGTTCAGATTTGGATTTATCTGCCATATAGGCCGACCCTCTGATTTAGGGTCTTAGGCACATAAAAGCCACATTTATAATCCGAATTTGCTGAAATTTAGGACAGTGAGTTGCGTTAGGCCCTTCGACATCCTCCTTTAATTTGGCCTACATCGGTTCAGATTTGGATATAGCTGCCATATAGACCCATCCGCCGATTTAGGATCTTATACCCATAAAAGCCACATTTATAATGCGATTTTGCTGAAACTTAGGACAGTGAGTTGTGTTAGGCCCCTTGACATCATTCGTTAATTTGGCTCAGATCGGTCCAGATTTGAATATAGCTGTCATATAGACCGATCCTCCGATTTGGGGTCTTAGGCCCATAAAAGCCACATTTATAATCCGATTTTGCTGAAATTTGGGACATTGAGTTTTGTTAGGCCCATCGACATTCTCCCTTAATTTAGCATACATCGGTTCAGATTTGGATATAGCTGCCATATAGACCGATCCTCCGATTTAGGGTCTTAGGCCCATAAAAGCCACATTTATAATCCGATTTTGCTGAAGTTTGGGACAGTGAGTTGTATTAGGCCCATCGACATCTTCCTATAATTTAACTCAGATCGGTTAAGATTTGGATATAGCTGCCATATAGACCGATCCTCCGATTTAGGGTCTTAGGCCCATGAAAGCCACATTTATAATACGATTTTTCTAAAATCTGGGACAGTGAGTTGTGTTAGGCCCTTCGACATCCTTCATTAATTTACCTCAGTTCGGGTTAGATTTGGATATAGCTTCCATATAAAGCGATCCTCCGATTTAGGGTCTTAGGCCCATAAAAGCCACATTTATTATCCGATTTTGCTGAAATTTGGGACAGTGAGTTGTGTTAGGCCCTTCAACATCCTCCGTCAATTTGGCTCAGATCGGTTCAGATTTGGATATAGCTGCCATATGGACCGATCCTCCGATTTAGGGTCTTAGGCCCATAAAAGCTACATTTATAATCCGATTTTGCTGAAATTTGGGACAGTGAGTTGTATTAGGCCCATCGACATCTTCCTATAATTTAACTCAGATCGGTTAAGATTTGGATATAGCTGCCATATAGACCGATCCTCCGATTTAGGGTCTTAGGCCCATAAAAGCCACATTTATAATACGATTTTTCTAAAATCTGGGACAGTGAGTTGTTTTTGGCCCCTTGACATCCTTCGTCAATTTGGTTCAGATCAGTTCAGATTTGGATATAGTTGCCATATAGACCGATCCTCCGATTTAGGGTTTTAGACCCATAAAAGCCACATTTATTATTCGATTTTGCTGAAATTTAGGACAGTGAGTTGTGTTAGACCCCTCGACATCCTTCGTTAGTTTGGCCCAGATTGGTCCAGATTTGGATATAGTTGCCATATAGAGCGATCTCTCGGTTTTAGGTTTTGGGTCCATAAAAGGCGCATTTATTGTCCAATTTCGCCGAGATTTGGGAAAGTTCGTTGTGTTATGGTTTTCGACATCCGTTTCGCATATGGTTCAGATCTTTTTTTTAGTTATAGCTTCTAAATCGGAACATATTTCGATATTACTGCTATGGGATATAAGGTATGCCATTTACACCGGATTTTTATGGAAGGTGGTTTACATATATACACGAGATGGTGGGTGTCCAAAGTTCAGCCCGGCCGAACTTAACACCTTTTTACTTGTTAAAGACTGTAATGGAATGTCAAACTGACGTATAGACACACCGACGTCGTTATATTGTCCTATAAATTTACAACAGATAATTTATATACTTTGTAGGGTCGTAAAGCGATATTTCGATGTGTTGCAAACGGAATGACAAAATTAATATACCTCCTATCCTGTGGTGAATTGTATAAAAATACAAGATGCATCCCCTACAAATAAAATCCAGCCCTAAAATACTGAACTTATATCCTAGTATTAACCATTCATAGTGCTTTGTATGTTAGAGGTAATTGCCAATTTATAATTTTTTCCACACGTAGCCAATTGCCAATTAGTAGTGTAGCCCAAAAGCAATGTTGCACTTTTGCAACTGCAATTTCATTGAAAATGCAGTTTCATAGAAAACGGCCCTTTGACTCAATGTCAATGGACATGTTGTCACATTAACTGCATGTAACATTTGTTAAATTTAATGGGAGCCTTCATAACAATTACAGCTTGCCATATCTGCCATTGCCAATGATGATGGAAATGCAATGGAACAACTGCTGTGTAGAGGGAGAGAGTACTGAAAAAAGAATTATCCAGCATATGACACAATTAAAAAAACAAAATGTTCCAATTATGTTCTTTTTGGCCATATTGCTCCCGCAATATGTACGCGTAGTTGGTGGAGAGCCAACAAAAACAGAGCAAAAGCAAAATGCATATCCTTTGACTTTCAACATCGTTTATTTTGTGGTTATGATCCCTACAGCTGGTGGCATTGCTCAAGTTATGGACCATATCTTCTTATGTTAAAGTTGTGGAAAATGTCGGAGATATGTGCTGTGGCCATATCCAGCAATAAGACATCTACTTAATGTCAACACCAACAAATAATTTTTAATAAGTACCATATTAACCGACATCTGTTTCCCGATACTAGGTCATGTAAATGTTTGGTCACATAATTTCATGTTGCACAATTAAAGCAAGACACTGAAAGATTACTTGACATTATTTTGTAATGAAACAAGGACAGCATAAAGTCAAACAAAGCTGACTTAAGAGGGATAAAAATGTAAGTTTTGACAAAATTTCGTCTAAAGGTCAAGCGAAGTTGATTTAAGGGGGATAAATTTAAACGTTTTGACAAAATTTTATCTAAAGGGAAAATTTCATGGAAATTTTGTTTTTAAAGAGAACTAGCTGAACCGGTATATAATAGCATATGTATAACGCTTGACTAGCAGCATAACAATTGAAATGTCTTTATCTGAATCCTATATCATCCTTATTGGTCTACGTATTCGCTCGAAGAGTTAAGGGTCATTTCAGTTTGGATGTAAGATGTACTTCACTCTTGAAAGACTTTATTTGAGCCCAAAATCCCCATGCGAATATGGGGATTTTGGGTGTGGGAAAGCCCCCAGGGTGGTGGTTGGTGGGTTTAGGGGATGGCGTGAACCCCCTGTGTGGACTCCCGAAAGTGGGTATGAATTTCGTGCTTTACTCCCAAATACCTCTCATTTGAGCCCCATATTGCCATGATCGGTAAATATGTATGTCCGTTTTTGGGTGTTCTCGGGGGTGAGGTGGTCTCCAATATACTTAGCCCTGAAAAATATAAGCATCGTGCTCTACTTTCAAAACCATTTATTTGAACCCCATATTGCCATTGGTTTATGGGATGAGGCGTACCCCAAACACTTGGCCCCAAATTCGTTTTCTAATCTCAACAAACTTTCATTTGTGCCACATATTGCCATTGTGGTATATTTTTATACCCTACACCATTACTGTGGTACAGGGTATTATTTATTGCTTGGGGAGTGTTTTGGGAAAGGAGCGGTGCACCAAATACATGGTCCCACATTTGGATATCAGATTCCTATTCTACTTCCAAATACCATTATTTGAGCCCCCCATATTTCGATGGTCAGTAAATAATTGCTGTTTGTGTGGTGTTTTGGGGAAAGGTTAGACCCCCAGCATATTTGTCCCGAAAATGGGTATATATATCGTGCTCTACTCCCCAATACCATTCATTTAGGGTTTTGGGGTATTTTACGGAGTGGGGTGATTCCTCAAACACTTAGCCCTGAAAATATATCGGCATCGTGTTCTACTCTGAAATATCATTTATTCGAGCCCCATACTGCCTTCGGCCTCAAAATTTGGTATCGAATTTGTTTTCTAATCTCAAATACCTTTAATTTAAACCCCTTAATGCAAAAGTCAGGGAATATGTCTGGTTTGGAGTATGGGCCCTCAAAACTATCAATATCGAACTCCACTTTAAGGCACGAATTGTCATGGTGAGCAAATACTACCTTTATGGGATTGTTGTGGGGGTGGGTCGTCCCCTAGACAGCTTGTCCAGGATGTTGAGGCGCATATTCCTGTAGTCTGCAAACATGTCCGGTTTGGGGGGATGTATTTTGGGGTGAGGCGGCCAACCAATAATTTGGCCCTGAAAATATTCGATCAGATTCGTGTTCTACTCTAAAATAATGTGGAATAGTCAGCAAATTTGCCCTTTTTGGGTGGTGTTATGGTGGGGGGGGGGTGGCGCCGTAGACACTTTACCCGAACATTGATATCAGATTCCTGTTTTACTTCCAACGACCTTTCATTAGAGCCCCATAATGCTATGGTCGTAAATTTGTCCTCTCTGGGGGGTGTCTTTTGAGACGGGTGAACCCCTAAACACATGGTCCCACCTCAAGTTAACGCCTTGCTATTCTACACTAAAATACCTTTTATTATGAGCCCCATATTGCCAGAGTCAGTAAATAAGTCCTATTTGGGGGGTGTTTTGGGGGTTGGGTTGGACCCCCAGAAACTTGTACCCATATTTGGATATCAAATTCGTATTTTACTCACAAATACCTTTCATTTGAGTCCCATATTGCCATGATCGGTTAATATGTCCAATTTAGGGGTGTTTTGGGGGTTGGGGTGGTCCCCCAAACACTTGGTCCGCAAATGGGATATCAGTTAGGTTTTCTTATCTTAAATACCATTCATTTGAATGCCACGTTGTTGTAATTGGTCTAAATATATATTTGGCAGGTTTTTGTGGTGGGGCGTCCCCCCTAGGTACGCTAGCCAAAATTTGGATACCTTATTATACCCTACACCACTACTGTGGTACAGGGTATTATAACTTAGTGCATTTGTTTGTAACACCCAGAAGGAAGAGAGACAGACCCATTGATCAGTACACCGATCGACGTAGAATCACTTTCTGATTCGATTTAGCCATGTACGTCTGTCTGTCGGTCTGTCTGTCGGTCTGTCCGTCTGTCCATGTTAATTGGTGTACAAACTACTGGTCGCAATTTTCATCCGATCGTCTTTAAATCTGGTACAGACATGTTTTTCAGCCTAGAGACGAAGCGAATTTTAATTGAAAAAAATCGGTTCAGATTTGGATATAGCTCCCATATATATATTCATCCGATTTGCAGAAATACTGCAATAAAATGGTCATTTGTTAACCGATTCTCTCGAAATTTGGTAGGAAGGATTTTCTTATGACTCCCGACATTATTGGAGAATTTCGTAAAAATCGATTCAGATTTGGATATAGCTCCCATACATATGTTCGTCCGATATGCAGTAATACTGCAATAAAATGGTCATTTGTTAACCGATTTTCTCGAAATTTAGCAAGATGGATTTTCCTATGACTCCCGACATTATTGGTGAGTTTTATTAAAATCGGTTCAGATTTGGATATAGCTTCCATATATATGTTCGTCCGATTTGCAGTAATAATGCTATAAAAAGGTCATTTGTTTCCCGATTCTCTCGAAATTTGGCAAGAAGCATTAACTTATGACTTTCGACATTACTGGTAAATTTCATCGAAATCGGTTCAGATTTAGATATAGCTCTCATATATATATATCGCCCGATTTTCACTCTTAAAGCCACTGCAAGCGCATTTATTGACCAATCTTCCCAAAATTTTGTACAACGCTTTGCTCGACAACTTCCACAATGTCTGTAAAGTTTGCTCGAAATCGGTTCAGATTTAGTCATAGCTCTCATATATATATTCTCGTCCTATTTGCAGTTATACTGCAATAAAATGGTCATTTGTTAACAGATTTTTATCGAAATTTAGCAGGAAGGATTTTCTTATGACCCCCGACATTATTGGTGAATTTCGTAGAAATCGATTCAGATTTGGATATAGCTCCCATACATATGTTCGTCCGATATGCAGTAATACTGCAATAAAATGGTCATTTGTTTACCGATACTCTTGAAATTTGGTACGACGGATTTTCTCTTAACTCTCGACATTACTGGTGAATTTCGTAGAAATCGGTTTAGATTTAAATATAGCTCTCATATATATATGGCCCGATTTTCACTCCTAGAGCCATTGCAAGCGCATTTATTGACCAATCTTCCCAAAACTTTTGTACAACACTTTCCTCAACGACTTCCACAATACCCATAAGATTTGATCGAAATCGGTTCAGATTTAAATATAGCTCCCATATATATGTTCGTCCGATTTTGAGAAATATTGCAATAAAGTGCTCATTAGTTAACCGATTCTCCGGAAATTTGGCAGAAAGAATTTTCTTACGACTCCTTATGTTTCATAGAAATTGGTTCGGATTTAGATATAGCTGCCATATATGTATATAGACCAATTTTCATTCCCAGAACCACTGCCAACGCATTTATTGACCAATCTTTCCAAAATTGTGCAAAAGGCTTTCCTCGACGACTACCACAATATCTATAAAGTTTGGTCGAAATCGGGTCTGATATATATATAACTTCCATATATATGATCGTCAGATTTTGAGGAATGTGTTGTCATTTGTCAATCGTAGTTATTATAATTTAAACATATTTGCTTTGCCTGAAATTTGATGCGGGGATTTTTATAGCCCATCTAAAAACATCCGCCGTGGTCCATCAAAATTGGTGCAGCTCCCACTTTGTATTTATAGAGTAGGTGTAGGGTATTATACAGTCCACGCCGTCCGAGTTTTGCCTTTCCTTACTGGTTGTATATAAGATTTCATGGATATTTTGTCTTCAGAGAAAATTTTTAGAGAAATTTAGTCTTTAGAGAAAATTATATAGAATTTTTTTTTAAGAAAAATTAATAGCAATTTTTTCTTAAAATAATAAACAAAACTGCTATTAACTTATAAAGATTTTTCATGGAAATTTTGTCTTTAACGAAAATTTCACAGAAATTTTGTCTTAAAAAAAATTGCATAGAAATGTTGTCTTTAACTGAATAATCAGGAAGCCTTTTGTCTCTGATCGGTATATTTATCAATGGGTCTAGCTCTTCTCCTTCTTAGCGTTGCAAACAAATACACACAGCTGTCATACCCTGTGCTACGGTGGTGTTCTACGTATAAATATATGGATCCTAGCTTATAGAGGTTTCTTTACTCCTTTGTACATGGTTGCGTATGAATAACATTTTGAACAAAATGTCACTCATACGACATGAATACCCAAACAATCGACTCTCTCTATTTTCTTGGCACATCATTGGCATTTTGTCAGCACTTCAAAAACTCGTTTGTACCAAAATACTTCTTCTTTACAAAGTGAATATTTTAGCATAGTCCATTAGAAAGCTCCATTTTAATAGTTTAAACTAAAAATGTTCAAGTTTTTTAAATACGACTGCTTATGAGGCTCTTTCTGGTTCACAAACTTTTACAGAATTTTCAAAAGGACACCCACCATCCGATATCAATTTAATTCTTGCACGTTCTGCACCACGAAATATCATAATTGGTACTTTGTTTAGGCATGCCATACAAATAGCTGACAGCTGATGACTGTATCGTTGAATGGCGAAGCAAAAAAAAAAACATATAAAAATAAAACAAAAAAACCCCAAAAAAGAACACTTTGATGTTAAATTAAAAAAGTTTCCTAGCCCAAAGCCTGAATTGCTTGGAACATTTATTTGAGTAGTGAATTAAAAATTATTAACCTAATTTTGTTGGAGTTTTTTTTTTCTTGGTTATGGGTTTATTTTTCTGCGTTTTTTTTTTTTTTTTCGTTTTTGCCAAAATTTTTCTTTATTAACTTTAACCTTGTTAATGGACTTTTGTTTGTGTTGCTCGTTGGCTGGCCGTTTGCTTGGTTTTATTTTAATAAATTAACATTACACATAATAGGGGCCGAACGGCCCTTATGGCACACACACACACACAGCCATACATTCATACATACTCACAGTCATCTACAGGGATAGTGGTGAATGAGCTGTTATCGTCTGATGACAAGCGCTGATAGGAACTGGGCCTTCGATGTGTGCGTTAAGGTTTTCATATTTTGTAAGCTCAGTCTAGATTTGTGGTATGTGTGTTGGTGTTATTGAATTTGTTGTGGATGTTTCTGTTTTTTCGCACAGCCTATGGCTGAGAGCCTTAAAGTGTGCGTTCGTATGTGTATGCGTGTAGTGGTGAATGCTTAGAAAATGAAAATGGCACGAAAGTTAAAACAAAAGCAACTACCACCATTAACAGTGTTGCCGTGCGTAGATACCAGCAAGTGGCAGAAAAACTCACGAACAAAACTAAAATTTAATTTCTAAGCAACTTTTCAAAGAGAGTCACAATTTTTCTTGAAAAAATGCAAGCTTTAGTTGAATGGCGAGGGACCTCCTTTGATAGCCAAGTTAAAACCAAGTGTTTGCTCAGCAACAAAGCTTAGAAGCAAAGTTTTACATGGCTAAATACATTAAAAAATGTTGCCAGTATAAGTAATGAGATAGTTTTGCCAAGGTTAGGTTGAAAAAAGGCTGCGGAAGTTAATCCGTCCCATGCCAAATTTTCTGAATATCGGTTACAAGTTATGTGAGAATCCTTTAGGTCATATTTTGTGACGATAGGCTAAGAAATAATCACATTATTGCGATGTTAAACCAAATCGGAAGAAGATTTATTTATGGGAGCTATATATGAATTAAAACCGATTTCATCCAAAATCAGTGCATATATTGTGTAGTCGCTGAGGAATAAAAATCGGGAAATATACCTAAATCCCAACCCACTGCGATAAAATTTCTCAAAAATGTCACGAGCCACAAGTTTATCCTTTTTGTCAAATATTGCAAGGATCGGTTAACAAGTGACCATATTTTTGCAATATTAGTCCAAATCGGACAAACTTATTATCATAACTGAACTGAAGCGGTGGTTTTCCCCTCTTCAGAAATGGTACTATGCCATGTAAAACTTCTTCCCAAAGAAGTGTCGCAATGGGGCACTCCGGGGCACGCCGTTCGGACTCGGCTATAAAAAGGAGGCCTCTTATCATTGAGCTTATACTTGAATAGGACTGCACTCATTGATATGTGAAAAGTTTGCCCCTGTTCCTTAGTGGAATGTTCATTGGCACTTTACACTGAACTGAACAGGAGGACAGAACGATAAACAGACAAACAGATGGACATCTTTGAAAGGTTCTACACCTCCAGCGTCTAGAACAGTCAGACAGATAGAAAGACAGACAGAAAGACAGACCAACAGACAGACGAAATGACAGGCGGACATCTTTCTACAATTCCACACAAACAGCGAATTAAACAAGTAAAACGGCGTTAAGTTCGGCCGGGCCGAACTATGGATACCCACCACCTCGGGTATATATGCAAACCACCTTTCGTCATCTTCCGGTGAAAAATGCATAAATTATGCCCCCTTAGCAGATACATCGTAATGTGGTACGATTTGGATCAAATTCGACACGGATATTGAGTGGTCTAATAAGTACAAGTCATTGGTCAATTTTGTAGAACAAAATGTTGGTCTTTTTGGTAGACACATCCAAATATAGACCGATCTGAACCATATACGACACGGATGTCGAAAACCCTTACATAAGTCACTATGTCAAATTTCAGCGAAATCGGATTATAGAAGCGTATTTTACGGGCCCAAGACCATAAATCGAGAGATCGGTCTATATGGCAGCTATATCAAAATCTGAACCGAACGGGACCAAATTGAAGAGGGTTAACGAAGGGCTTAACATAATTCACTGTTCCAAATTTCGGGGAAATCGGATAATAAATGTGACTTTTATGGGCCCAAAACCTTAAATCGAGAGATCGGTCAATATGGCAGCTATATGTAAATCTGAACCGATCCACGCCAAATTAAAGTAGAATATTGAGGGGCCCAACACAACTCACTGTGACAAATTTCAGCGAAATCTGACAATAATTGCGGCCCCAATACCTTAAATCGAAAGATCGGTCCTTATGGCAGCTATATCTAAATCTGAACCGATCTGTGCCATATTGCAGAAAGATGTCGAAGGGCCTAACGCAACTGACTGTCCCAAGTCTCGGCGACATCGGACAATAATTTCGCCTTTTATGGCTCCAAAACCTTAAATCGAGAGATCGGTCTATATGACAGCTACATCGGAATCTGGACCGATCTGGGCCAAATTTGAGAGGGATGTCGAAGGGTCTAACGCAACTCACTGTCCAAAATTTCACCGAAATCGGACAATAAATGTGCCTTTTATGGGCCCAAAACATTGAATCGCAAGATCGGTCTATATGGCAGCTATATCCAAATCTGACCCGATCTGAGCCAAATTAAAATAGAACGTTTAGTAGCCTAACGCAACTCACTGACCAAAATTTCAGCAAAATCGGATAATAAATGTGCCTTTTATGGGCCCATAACTTTGAATCGTAAGATCGGTCTATATGGCAG
This sequence comes from Stomoxys calcitrans, assembly GCF_963082655.1. Lineage (NCBI taxonomy): Eukaryota > Metazoa > Arthropoda > Insecta > Diptera > Muscidae > Stomoxys > Stomoxys calcitrans. The sequence continues at coordinate 213,024,946 of NC_081553.1, forward strand.
CTATATCCAAATCTGACCCGATCTGAGCCAAATTAAAGTAGAATATTTAACATCCTAACACAACTTACTATCCCAAATTTCGGCCAAATCGGACAACAAATGCGCCTTTTATGGCCCCAAAACCTTAAATCGAGAGATCGGTCTATATGGCAGCTATATCCAAATCTGGACCGATCTGAGCCAAATTTGAAAGGTATGTCGAAGGGTCTAACACAACTCACGACCCTAAAGTTCAGCGAAATCGGACAATAAATGTTCCGTTTATGGGCCCAAAACTTTGAATCGTAAGATCGGTCTATATGGCAGCTATATCCAAATCTAACCCGATCTGAGCCAAATTAAAGTAGAATGTTTAACAGCCTAACACAACTCACTATCCCAAATTTCGGCGAAATCGGACAACAAGGGCGCCTTTTATGGCCCCAAAACCTTAAATCGAGAGATCCGTCTATATGGCGGCTATATCAAAATCGACCGATCGAGGCCATATTGCAGAGATATGTCGAGCGGTCTAACTTAACTCACTGTCCAATATTTTGGCGACATCGTTCAATAAATGCTCCTTTTATGATTCCAAAACCTTAAATCGAGACGTCGTCCTATATGGCAGCTATATGCAAATCTGCACCAATCGGAGCCAAATTGAAGAAAAGTATCGACTGGCCTAACACTACTCACTGTCCCAAGTTTCAGTAAAATCGGATAAAAAATGTGGCTTTTATGGGCCTAAAATTCCAAATCGGGTTTTAGGCTATGTTGGGTCGGGCCTAATCATGGACTCAACTAAAAATCTATTTCAGAATTTATGGGGTGGAGGTGGGGTATTGGTCAACGTCATACACCATCTCGTCTGCGCATGACGATAGTGACCCCTACCTGGAATGTGTGGGAATAACAGTCAAGTCCAGTACTGCAAAGATAGGGCTATACATCGTATACATACCGCCTGTTGGTTATTGTGACCCAATAAATGGCCAAGTTTACAGGTCCCAATCGGATACCTGAGACTGACACTTGTGGTCGAGTGCGAGGTACTGCTACCAGTGGCACAGACATGGATTGGACCCTGGTATAGCCATCTGGGAGAACATGCTACACAGTTATATTAAAGCTAGAGAACAGAACAGAGGCACGGGGGTCTTCATTGCGAACCCAGGGACTGAGATCTGTTTTAGACTGCCTGACCAGCGAGCAGAGATCCGGGCGATCACGAAGTGTTTGAGGTGGTGTGGTGTTAACGTTAGGATGTCAAATGTAAACATCTTTGCGGACAAGAAACTCGCCATCAGGGCAATAACAACGAGGACGCTAGGATCACGAACAGTCTTGGAGTGAGAGAAGGAAATGAACGCCTTCTCTGAGGATGGCAGAATCTGCATTGTTTGGGTGCCGGGCCATAGCGGAGTATGGGGGAATGAAAAAGCAGATGATTGGTGGCAGTGAAGGCCAGAGGACTTCAAAACTTTTTTCATATATTCAAGAAATTTTGAAAAAGTTTATTAATTTTAAAGTAATTCCATCACATTGCCTTTTTTTCAATAGCATCCTGGCAACTCCGTGTGGCCTTTTTGGATGTTCACAATATTTGGTATGCCCCAAATAGAGTTTGAATAAAAGATGCAAAACATTATTCTCGCCCGTCATTTTGGGTGTTTCTGGGCCTCACCCCGCCAGAAGCTGGGTTGGCTGCGTTGTACTGTAAAGTATGATGGCATGTGGGAGGTGTTTACTGGCTCTGCCTCTTGACTGATCAGGGCTGGAAGCAAAATGTTATCTAACCATTCATTCACGTATTCATCGGCCATGACCATAAAACTGGTAATGTGGTGCTAAGTAAATTAGCAATAAATCTGTAAGCTTTTCACGCAACCATTATTTAGTTAAGACTTGCCTAGTTTGTTTGTATGGTTTTTATGGGACACCACACCAGGACATCCTTGCCTTGCCTTGGGATGCTGATGTTCATAGTGATGTTGACGATGTTGCCGGTAAGTAGTATTGAGTTGTTCTTGTTGTTGATGTTGTTGCCACTATCTGATTTAAGTGTTCCTTGCTATGACATGTTGCCACTTTGTTGTGCTGCGAGCGAGAGAGCGAGAGCCAAAGAAAGGGGGGTTACCTCTGCTGATGTAGTTTCTAACCCTCCTACTGTGAGAACGAACTTGCTGCCTCTGTCGATAGCAAAGCTCTTGCGGTTGATTGTTTGAAGGCTGACACTGGCTGTAACCGTTTTCATCAACAAAACTAGATTAGTTTCCATTTAGGTTCAGTGCTCGGTGTTCGGCCATGGGTAGGGGAGCATATTTAATGTACGCACGTTGTTAGATAATTAAATTAAATTAAATGCTTAAATGATGTACATGGGCAACATTAGCACATTAAGCTGGAGGGAATCAACAAAAATCCCATGAATTTATTCAATTTTTCTGAAAAGCTAAAATAATTAATTCATATTTTTATTTGATTTGGCGAGAGGGGTAAAACAAAACTCCTTTATGTACAAAAGGAAATCTAAAGGCTTTTATTTTGAAACTATGCTTTTGAATTTGCTTGGGGACCATTAGCTTTGAATTGCGAAAGGGGGGAGGTTTAGGCTTGCACACAGAAAATGAACTGTAAAAGCAGCGCCTTAAAGGTGTTTTTATACCCACCACCCAAGGATGGGGTATATTTATTTTGTCATTCCGCTAGCAACGCATCGAAATATCCATTTTCCATAAAAATCTAAGACAATCTAGTCATATCCGTCCGTCTGTCTGTTGAAATCACGCTATAGTCTCTAAAAATAGAGATATGGAGCTGAAACTTTGCGCAGATCCTTTTTCTGTTCATAAGCATGTTAAGTTCCAAGATGGGCTATATCGAACTTTATCTTGATATAGCCCTCATATTGACCGATCCGCCGATTTAGGGTCTTAGGCCCATAAAAGCCACATTTTTTATCCGATTTCGCTGAAATTTGGGTCAGAAAGTTGTGTTATTCTGTTTTTAAACCTGGCCCAGATCTTTCAAGATTTGAATATAGCTGCCATATAGACCTATTTCTCGATTTAAGGTTCTGGGCCCATAAAAGCGACATTTATTATTCAATTTTGCTGAAATTTGGGACAGTCAATTGTGTTAGGACCTCCGACATCCTTCTTCAATTTGGCCCAGATCGGTCCAGATTTGGACATAGCTGCCATATAGACCGATCCCCCGATTTAAGGTTTTTGGGGCCATAAAAAGCGAATTTATTGTTTAGGACAGTGAATTGTGTTAGGTCCTTCGAAATCCTTTTTCAATTTGGCTCAGATCGGCCAAGATTTGGACTATAACTGCCATATAGACCGATATCACGATTTAAGGTTGCAGATCGGTCCAGATTTGGGTATAGCTGTCATATAGACAGATCTCTCGATTTAAGGTTTTGGGCCCGTAAAAGGGCGCCTATATTGTCCGATTTCGCCGAAATTTTGGGACAGTGAGTTGTGTTTAGCCACTCGATACTAATCTTCAATTTGACCCAGATCGGTCCAGATTTGGATATAGCTGCCATATAGACCGATCTTTCGATTTAAGGTTCTGAGCCCATAAAAGCCACATTTATTAGGTTCTGGGCCCAAAAAAGCCACATTTATTATCCGATTTTGCTGAAATTTGGGACAGTGAGTTGTGTTAGACCCTTCGACATTCTTCTTTGATTTAGCTCAGATCGGGCGAGATTTGGGTATAGCTGCCATATAGACCAATCCGCCGATTTAGAGTCTTGGGCCCATAAAAGCCACATTTATTATCTGAATTTGCTGAAATTTTTGTCAGTGAGGTGTGTTAAAGCCTTCGACATCCCTCTTCAATTTGGCCCAGATAGGTCCAGATTTGGATATAGCTGCCATATAGACCGATCCGCCGATTTAGGGTCGTAGGCCCATAAAAGGCGCATTTATTATCCGATTTTGCTGAAATTTGGGTCAGAGAGTTGTGTTAGACCCTTTGACATTCTTTTTCGATTTGGCTCAGATCGGGCCAGACTTGCATATAGCTGCCTTATAGACTGATCTCTCGATTTAAGGTTTCGGGGCCATAAAAAGCGAATTTATTGTCCGATTTTCGGGACAGTGAGTTGTGTTGGGCACTTCGACATTTGTCCGAAACTTGGTCTAAATCGGTCCAGATTTGGATATAGCTGCCATACAGACCGATATCTCGATTTATAATCTTGGCCCCATAAGGACGCTTTTATCTGATTTCACTGTTGTTGTTGTTGTTGTTGTAGCAGTTTATTGTGTTCTATCTTTCGTCTGCTTGATTCTGTTGAGTGTCAGGAGCCAGTAACTCTGCGACTAAGATGGGTTGCCTTCACAGGGATCTGGGTCTGAGTGGAGTGGGTCTGGCCGGGCAGTTCAACAAGTGACGTGTATCGTGCGGTTCCTGGTTACAATCGGGACATACATCTTGCACGTCGGCATCAATCCTAGCTCTGTGGGAATTGAGGGGGCTGCATCTGCCGGAACATAATTGAGCCAGAACTACTCTTATTTGCCGGGGGATGACGATTTCTTCAGGTGCAATGGTTGGCGGTCGTTCTTCAAGGACTACATTCACCCGGTAGCCAATTACCGCATCTGCTACCGTGTAGGCGTGAATATTGTTTAGACCTGCTTGATATGCCGCTTGATTTAGAGGTTCTCTCTTGTAGCATTGAACCTCACGCTCTAGATTATGTAGATCTCCATAAGGCTTCTGGGCGGTGGATATCTATCCACAAGATCATGATTTGGATGGTCTCTGCAATAACAGCCCAAAAGGTATTGCTTAGACAGCATGTATTTATGTCTTCGCACTGGTAGGATCTTTGTCTTCTGATGGAGGTGGTCCACATGAGAACTGAGGAGACAGCCTGTCTCAGTTCGGAGGGCAGCATTCTGACAAATCTGAATAGTATTACACTGCGTGTCACATAGTTGACGAGACCACACTGGCGCTGCATAACTTACCACAGACCGGCCAATTGCTTTGTACGTGGTCAACAAGGTTTCTTTGTCTGCACCCCAAGTACTGCCAGCAAGTGACTTGAGGACCTTGTTTCTACTTTTTATAGCAGATTGCTGTGGCACAAGGGGAGAATGTGCCGCCAAGTATTTTGGGACACTTGATGGTCGGAATCATTTCTCCATCGACCATCACAGACAGCTCAGTATTCACCTCACACGTATTTGCAGTGAAAAATGTGGCTGAAGATTTGGTGGCGGATATCTTCAGATTTCTTGCAGCGAAATATGTGGCAAGTTCGTTGAGGTAGACGTTCAACCTATCGCAGATGTCATTAATGGGTGGGGGGCCTGATGCCATGATCGTACAATCGTCCGCATATGATACGATCTCCATACCGTCTGGAGGGGGTAGAATGGAGGATAGGTAGAGGTTAAACAGTGCCGGAGATATCACCCCGTTTTGGGGAACTCCCTGTTCCACTCTACGGTGCTTCGACTTCTAATCCCTAAATTCCACAAATGACTGGCGACCACTCAGATAATTCGCGACCCATCGTGTCAGTCCTGGCTGGAGGCACGTGTTGGCGATGTCCTGAAAACAATTTGGCATGGCTGACCGTGTCGAATGCCTTCGATAGGTCCAGCGCCACGAGGACCGTCCTATCACATGGCCTGGCCTGATTGAAACCACGGCAAATGTGTACGATGATGGCATGCAAAGCTGTTGTTGTGCTGTGCAGTCTTCGAAATCCATGTTGATGCTCGGCGAATGGAAATTCTGCTACGGGGCTCGGGAGGAGCAACGCCTCAAGCGTCTTTGCCACTGGTGAGAGAAGGGAGATCGGTCTGTACGACTCCCCCAAACTTGGGTCTTTTCCAGGCTTCAGTAGCGGGAACACTCTGCCCATTTTCCAGACTATCAGGAACTATAAGAGTGTTCAAAGACAGGTTGAGGACAGTGGTAAGGTACTCAACTCCAGGTGAATCCATGTTCTTCAGCATCAATGTAGAGATTCCGTCGGGGCCCAACGCCTTATAGGATTTGGCGCCACGGATGACATTCGTAACTTCGCCCACGGTAAATTGTGATGGCTGTTCATCGGCTCGGAGACCATACGAATACGGCGAATGGCTCACCTCCTTGCCTTGTCTCTCTCGGGATGCACAATAAATTGGCGGTTGAACAACCTGGCGCAGCTCTTCGGATCAGTCACAGTTATTTCGCCAAAAGTGACTGATGTCCTCTCATCCCGTCTACCCGGGTTCGAGAGTGACTTAACAGTAGACCACAGCTTGCCTAAACCGGTACTTTAGTTACAATGCTCCAAGTGTTTTAGCCACAAAGTCCGCTTATGCTCGCTGATTCTGGGGTTAGCGGGGTCCATAGCAGGAATCCCATCACGCTCATCTGCGAGTAACACTGCCTGCTTCGGGAAATTATGCCGCACTTGGGGTATTCGACCGGCTGGTATAAAGCGAGCTGCTGCTGCGTTAATGATGTCTCGGAATTTCCTCTCGGCCACTAGCACTTCAGAGGGGGGTGGCAGTTCACTGAAGCGGCGATTGGTATACCCTCTGAAGCCAGCCCAATCGGCCTTCTTATGATTGATAAACGTTCGGCGCTCAGAGGTTATGAAGTCGGGTGGTCGGTCGATGATGAGTATTATGGGGAGGTGGTCTGACCCCAAAAAGATGAGGGCTTGCCAGGATACGTCACTCAGGAGATCAGTTGATGCAATGGAGATGTCTGGCGAGCTGCTGCACCTCCTCGTAATCCTAGTGGGGGCATCCTCATTCAATGTGCAAAATGTGGAGCTTTCAATCTGCACTGCCAAAGCTATGCCCCGCTGGTCGTTACCTTTGGGAGAATGCCATGACGTGTGATGCGCATTACAGTCCCCTAGAACCAGACGATAATGGCCAGATAGCAATTCACTTATGTCGGGGTTGTAGG